>NW_027463098.1:0-35553 GCF_050947455.1 Rhinoderma darwinii
CATGTTCAGAACCATGTTTCTGTGAATAACTCCTGAACCGTAAGTCCTAGACGCTCGCTCTTGGCTGCATTCGATTCAGCTCGTGGCAGCCAGTCTAAAAAACACTATCTTGGACTTCTCTGCATGTTTCCCAGGCGAGAAATTGGCAGCATGTTCAGAACCATGTTTCTGTGAATAACTCCTGAACCGTAAGTCCTAGACGCTCGCTCTTGGCTGCATTCGATTCAGCTCGTGGCAGCCAGTCTAAAAAACACTATCTTGGACTTCTCTGCATGTTTCCCAGGCGAGCAATTGGCAGCATGTTCAGAACCATGTTTCTGTGAATAACTCCTGAACCGTAAGTCCTAGACGCTCGCTCTTGGCTGCATTCGATTCAGCTCGTGGCAGCCAGTCTAAAAAACACTATCTTGGACTTCTCTGCATGTTTCCCAGGCGAGAAATTGGCAGCATGTTCAGAACCATGTTTCTGTGAATAACTCCTGAACCGTAAGTCCTAGACGCTCGCTCTTGGCTGCATTCGATTCAGCTCGTGGCAGCCAGTCTAAAAAACACTATCTTGGACTTCTCTGCATGTTCCTAAGGCAAATGTTTCTAAAGCTAATTCTTGAACCGTAAGTCCTAGACGCTCGATCTTGGCGGCATTCGTCTCAGCGCCTGGCAATTAGTATAGGAGCACTGTGTTTGACTTCTCTGGATGTTTCCCAGGCGAGTTATTGACAAGTAAATCCTAGACGCTCGATCTTGGTTATTTTCGCTTTCGCGGCTGGCAGTAAAAGAACCATGTTTCTGTGAATAACTCCTGAACCGTAAGTCCTAGACGCTCGCTCTTGGCTGCATTCGATTCAGCTCGTGGCAGCCAGTCTAAAAAACACTATCTTGGACTTCTCTGCATGTTTCCCAGGCGAGAAATTGGCAGCATGTTCAGAACCATGTTTCTGTGAATAACTCCTGAACCGTAAGTCCTAGACGCTCGCTCTTGGCTGCATTCGATTCAGCTCGTGGCAGCCAGTCTAAAAAACACTATCTTGGACTTCTCTGCATGTTCCTAAGGCAAATGTTTCTAAAGCTAATTCTTGAACCGTAAGTCCTAGACGCTCGATCTTGGCGGCATTCGTCTCAGCGCCTGGCAATTAGTATAGGAGCACTGTGTTTGACTTCTCTGGATGTTTCCCAGGCGAGTTATTGACAAGTAAATCCTAGACGCTCGATCTTGGTTATTTTCGCTTTCGCGGCTGGCAGTAAAAGAACCATGTTTCTGTGAATAACTCCTGAACCGTAAGTCCTAGACGCTCGCTCTTGGCTGCATTCGATTCAGCTCGTGGCAGCCAGTCTAAAAAACACTATCTTGGACTTCTCTGCATGTTTCCCAGGCGAGAAATTGGCAGCATGTTCAGAACCATGTTTCTGTGAATAACTCCTGAACCGTAAGTCCTAGACGCTCGATCTTGGCGGCATTCGTCTCAGCGCCTGGCAATTAGTATAGGAGCACTGTGTTTGACTTCTCTGGATGTTTCCCAGGCGAGTTATTGACAAGTAAATCCTAGACGCTCGATCTTGGTTATTTTCGCTTTCGCGGCTGGCAGTAAAAGAACCATGTTTCTGTGAATAACTCCTGAACCGTAAGTCCTAGACGCTCGCTCTTGGCTGCATTCGATTCAGCTCGTGGCAGCCAGTCTAAAAAACACTATCTTGGACTTCTCTGCATGTTTCCCAGGCGAGAAATTGGCAGCATGTTCAGAACCATGTTTCTGTGAATAACTCCTGAACCGTAAGTCCTAGACGCTCGCTCTTGGCTGCATTCGATTCAGCTCGTGGCAGCCAGTCTAAAAAACACTATCTTGGACTTCTCTGCATGTTTCCCAGGCGAGAAATTGGCAGCATGTTCAGAACCATGTTTCTGTGAATAACTCCTGAACCGTAAGTCCTAGACGCTCGCTCTTGGCTGCATTCGATTCAGCTCGTGGCAGCCAGTCTAAAAAACACTATCTTGGACTTCTCTGCATGTTTCCCAGGCGAGAAATTGGCAGCATGTTCAGAACCATGTTTCTGTGAATAACTCCTGAACCGTAAGTCCTAGACGCTCGCTCTTGGCTGCATTCGATTCAGCTCGTGGCAGCCAGTCTAAAAAACACTATCTTGGACTTCTCTGCATGTTTCCCAGGCGAGCAATTGGCAGCATGTTCAGAACCATGTTTCTGTGAATAACTCCTGAACCGTAAGTCCTAGACGCTCGCTCTTGGCTGCATTCGATTCAGCTCGTGGCAGCCAGTCTAAAAAACACTATCTTGGACTTCTCTGCATGTTTCCCAGGCGAGAAATTGGCAGCATGTTCAGAACCATGTTTCTGTGAATAACTCCTGAACCGTAAGTCCTAGACGCTCGCTCTTGGCTGCATTCGATTCAGCTCGTGGCAGCCAGTCTAAAAAACACTATCTTGGACTTCTCTGCATGTTCCTAAGGCAAATGTTTCTAAAGCTAATTCTTGAACCGTAAGTCCTAGACGCTCGATCTTGGCGGCATTCGTCTCAGCGCCTGGCAATTAGTATAGGAGCACTGTGTTTGACTTCTCTGGATGTTTCCCAGGCGAGTTATTGACAAGTAAATCCTAGACGCTCGATCTTGGTTATTTTCGCTTTCGCGGCTGGCAGTAAAAGAACCATGTTTCTGTGAATAACTCCTGAACCGTAAGTCCTAGACGCTCGCTCTTGGCTGCATTCGATTCAGCTCGTGGCAGCCAGTCTAAAAAACACTATCTTGGACTTCTCTGCATGTTTCCCAGGCGAGAAATTGGCAGCATGTTCAGAACCATGTTTCTGTGAATAACTCCTGAACCGTAAGTCCTAGACGCTCGCTCTTGGCTGCATTCGATTCAGCTCGTGGCAGCCAGTCTAAAAAACACTATCTTGGACTTCTCTGCATGTTTCCCAGGCGAGAAATTGGCAGCATGTTCAGAACCATGTTTCTGTGAATAACTCCTGAACCGTAAGTCCTAGACGCTCGCTCTTGCTGCATTCGATTCAGCTCGTGGCAGCCAGTCTAAAAAACACTATCTTGGACTTCTCTGCATGTTTCCCAGGCGAGAAATTGGCAGCATGTTCAGAACCATGTTTCTGTGAATAACTCCTGAACCGTAAGTCCTAGACGCTCGCTCTTGCTGCATTCGATTCAGCTCGTGGCAGCCAGTCTAAAAAACACTATCTTGGACTTCTCTGCATGTTTCCCAGGCGAGCAATTGGCAGCATGTTCAGAACCATGTTTCTGTGAATAACTCCTGAACCGTAAGTCCTAGACGCTCGCTCTTGGCTGCATTCGATTCAGCTCGTGGCAGCCAGTCTAAAAACACTATCTTGGACTTCTCTGCATGTTTCCCAGGCGAGAAATTGGCAGCATGTTCAGAACCATGTTTCTGTGAATAACTCCTGAACCGTAAGTCCTAGACGCTCGCTCTTGGCTGCATTCGATTCAGCTCGTGGCAGCCAGTCTAAAAAACACTATCTTGGACTTCTCTGCATGTTTCCCAGGCGAGAAATTGGCAGCATGTTCAGAACCATGTTTCTGTGAATAACTCCTGAACCGTAAGTCCTAGACGCTCGCTCTTGGCTGCATTCGATTCAGCTCGTGGCAGCCAGTCTAAAAAACACTATCTTGGACTTCTCTGCATGTTCCTAAGGCAAATGTTTCTAAAGCTAATTCTTGAACCGTAAGTCCTAGACGCTCGATCTTGGCGGCATTCGTCTCAGCGCCTGGCAATTAGTATAGGAGCACTGTGTTTGACTTCTCTGGATGTTTCCCAGGCGAGTTATTGACAAGTAAATCCTAGACGCTCGATCTTGGTTATTTTCGCTTTCGCGGCTGGCAGTAAAAGAACCATGTTTCTGTGAATAACTCCTGAACCGTAAGTCCTAGACGCTCGCTCTTGGCTGCATTCGATTCAGCTCGTGGCAGCCAGTCTAAAAAACACTATCTTGGACTTCTCTGCATGTTTCCCAGGCGAGAAATTGGCAGCATGTTCAGAACCATGTTTCTGTGAATAACTCCTGAACCGTAAGTCCTAGACGCTCGCTCTTGGCTGCATTCGATTCAGCTCGTGGCAGCCAGTCTAAAAAACACTATCTTGGACTTCTCTGCATGTTCCTAAGGCAAATGTTTCTAAAGCTAATTCTTGAACCGTAAGTCCTAGACGCTCGATCTTGGCGGCATTCGTCTCAGCGCCTGGCAATTAGTATAGGAGCACTGTGTTTGACTTCTCTGGATGTTTCCCAGGCGAGTTATTGACAAGTAAATCCTAGACGCTCGATCTTGGTTATTTTCGCTTTCGCGGCTGGCAGTAAAAGAACCATGTTTCTGTGAATAACTCCTGAACCGTAAGTCCTAGACGCTCGCTCTTGGCTGCATTCGATTCAGCTCGTGGCAGCCAGTCTAAAAAACACTATCTTGGACTTCTCTGCATGTTTCCCAGGCGAGAAATTGGCAGCATGTTCAGAACCATGTTTCTGTGAATAACTCCTGAACCGTAAGTCCTAGACGCTCGCTCTTGGCTGCATTCGATTCAGCTCGTGGCAGCCAGTCTAAAAAACACTATCTTGGACTTCTCTGCATGTTTCCCAGGCGAGCAATTGGCAGCATGTTCAGAACCATGTTTCTGTGAATAACTCCTGAACCGTAAGTCCTAGACGCTCGCTCTTGGCTGCATTCGATTCAGCTCGTGGCAGCCAGTCTAAAAAACACTATCTTGGACTTCTCTGCATGTTTCCCAGGCGAGAAATTGGCAGCATGTTCAGAACCATGTTTCTGTGAATAACTCCTGAACCGTAAGTCCTAGACGCTCGCTCTTGGCTGCATTCGATTCAGCTCGTGGCAGCCAGTCTAAAAAACACTATCTTGGACTTCTCTGCATGTTTCCCAGGCGAGAAATTGGCAGCATGTTCAGAACCATGTTTCTGTGAATAACTCCTGAACCGTAAGTCCTAGACGCTCGCTCTTGGCTGCATTCGATTCAGCTCGTGGCAGCCAGTCTAAAAAACACTATCTTGGACTTCTCTGCATGTTTCCCAGGCGAGAAATTGGCAGCATGTTCAGAACCATGTTTCTGTGAATAACTCCTGAACCGTAAGTCCTAGACGCTCGCTCTTGGCTGCATTCGATTCAGCTCGTGGCAGCCAGTCTAAAAAACACTATCTTGGACTTCTCTGCATGTTTCCCAGGCGAGCAATTGGCAGCATGTTCAGAACCATGTTTCTGTGAATAACTCCTGAACCGTAAGTCCTAGACGCTCGCTCTTGGCTGCATTCGATTCAGCTCGTGGCAGCCAGTCTAAAAAACACTATCTTGGACTTCTCTGCATGTTTCCCAGGCGAGAAATTGGCAGCATGTTCAGAACCATGTTTCTGTGAATAACTCCTGAACCGTAAGTCCTAGACGCTCGCTCTTGGCTGCATTCGATTCAGCTCGTGGCAGCCAGTCTAAAAAACACTATCTTGGACTTCTCTGCATGTTTCCCAGGCGAGAAATTGGCAGCATGTTCAGAACCATGTTTCTGTGAATAACTCCTGAACCGTAAGTCCTAGACGCTCGCTCTTGGCTGCATTCGATTCAGCTCGTGGCAGCCAGTCTAAAAAACACTATCTTGGACTTCTCTGCATGTTCCTAAGGCAAATGTTTCTAAAGCTAATTCTTGAACCGTAAGTCCTAGACGCTCGATCTTGGCGGCATTCGTCTCAGCGCCTGGCAATTAGTATAGGAGCACTGTGTTTGACTTCTCTGGATGTTTCCCAGGCGAGTTATTGACAAGTAAATCCTAGACGCTCGATCTTGGTTATTTTCGCTTTCGCGGCTGGCAGTAAAAGAACCATGTTTCTGTGAATAACTCCTGAACCGTAAGTCCTAGACGCTCGCTCTTGGCTGCATTCGATTCAGCTCGTGGCAGCCAGTCTAAAAACACTATCTTGGACTTCTCTGCATGTTTCCCAGGCGAGCAATTGGCAGCATGTTCAGAACCATGTTTCTGTGAATAACTCCTGAACCGTAAGTCCTAGACGCTCGCTCTTGGCTGCATTCGATTCAGCTCGTGGCAGCCAGTCTAAAAAACACTATCTTGGACTTCTCTGCATGTTTCCCAGGCGAGAAATTGGCAGCATGTTCAGAACCATGTTTCTGTGAATAACTCCTGAACCGTAAGTCCTAGACGCTCGCTCTTGGCTGCATTCGATTCAGCTCGTGGCAGCCAGTCTAAAAAACACTATCTTGGACTTCTCTGCATGTTCCTAAGGCAAATGTTTCTAAAGCTAATTCTTGAACCGTAAGTCCTAGACGCTCGATCTTGGCGGCATTCGTCTCAGCGCCTGGCAATTAGTATAGGAGCACTGTGTTTGACTTCTCTGGATGTTTCCCAGGCGAGTTATTGACAAGTAAATCCTAGACGCTCGATCTTGGTTATTTTCGCTTTCGCGGCTGGCAGTAAAAGAACCATGTTTCTGTGAATAACTCCTGAACCGTAAGTCCTAGACGCTCGCTCTTGGCTGCATTCGATTCAGCTCGTGGCAGCCAGTCTAAAAAACACTATCTTGGACTTCTCTGCATGTTTCCCAGGCGAGAAATTGGCAGCATGTTCAGAACCATGTTTCTGTGAATAACTCCTGAACCGTAAGTCCTAGACGCTCGCTCTTGGCTGCATTCGATTCAGCTCGTGGCAGCCAGTCTAAAAAACACTATCTTGGACTTCTCTGCATGTTCCTAAGGCAAATGTTTCTAAAGCTAATTCTTGAACCGTAAGTCCTAGACGCTCGATCTTGGCGGCATTCGTCTCAGCGCCTGGCAATTAGTATAGGAGCACTGTGTTTGACTTCTCTGGATGTTTCCCAGGCGAGTTATTGACAAGTAAATCCTAGACGCTCGATCTTGGTTATTTTCGCTTTCGCGGCTGGCAGTAAAAGAACCATGTTTCTGTGAATAACTCCTGAACCGTAAGTCCTAGACGCTCGCTCTTGGCTGCATTCGATTCAGCTCGTGGCAGCCAGTCTAAAAAACACTATCTTGGACTTCTCTGCATGTTTCCCAGGCGAGAAATTGGCAGCATGTTCAGAACCATGTTTCTGTGAATAACTCCTGAACCGTAAGTCCTAGACGCTCGCTCTTGGCTGCATTCGATTCAGCTCGTGGCAGCCAGTCTAAAAAACACTATCTTGGACTTCTCTGCATGTTTCCCAGGCGAGAAATTGGCAGCATGTTCAGAACCATGTTTCTGTGAATAACTCCTGAACCGTAAGTCCTAGACGCTCGCTCTTGGCTGCATTCGATTCAGCTCGTGGCAGCCAGTCTAAAAACACTATCTTGGACTTCTCTGCATGTTTCCCAGGCGAGCAATTGGCAGCATGTTCAGAACCATGTTTCTGTGAATAACTCCTGAACCGTAAGTCCTAGACGCTCGATCTTGGCGGCATTCGTCTCAGCGCCTGGCAATTAGTATAGGAGCACTGTGTTTGACTTCTCTGGATGTTTCCCAGGCGAGTTATTGACAAGTAAATCCTAGACGCTCGATCTTGGTTATTTTCGCTTTCGCGGCTGGCAGTAAAAGAACCATGTTTCTGTGAATAACTCCTGAACCGTAAGTCCTAGACGCTCGCTCTTGGCTGCATTCGATTCAGCTCGTGGCAGCCAGTCTAAAAAACACTATCTTGGACTTCTCTGCATGTTTCCCAGGCGAGCAATTGGCAGCATGTTCAGAACCATGTTTCTGTGAATAACTCCTGAACCGTAAGTCCTAGACGCTCGCTCTTGGCTGCATTCGATTCAGCTCGTGGCAGCCAGTCTAAAAAACACTATCTTGGACTTCTCTGCATGTTTCCCAGGCGAGAAATTGGCAGCATGTTCAGAACCATGTTTCTGTGAATAACTCCTGAACCGTAAGTCCTAGACGCTCGCTCTTGGCTGCATTCGATTCAGCTCGTGGCAGCCAGTCTAAAAAACACTATCTTGGACTTCTCTGCATGTTTCCCAGGCGAGAAATTGGCAGCATGTTCAGAACCATGTTTCTGTGAATAACTCCTGAACCGTAAGTCCTAGACGCTCGCTCTTGGCTGCATTCGATTCAGCTCGTGGCAGCCAGTCTAAAAAACACTATCTTGGACTTCTCTGCATGTTTCCCAGGCGAGCAATTGGCAGCATGTTCAGAACCATGTTTCTGTGAATAACTCCTGAACCGTAAGTCCTAGACGCTCGCTCTTGGCTGCATTCGATTCAGCTCGTGGCAGCCAGTCTAAAAAACACTATCTTGGACTTCTCTGCATGTTTCCCAGGCGAGAAATTGGCAGCATGTTCAGAACCATGTTTCTGTGAATAACTCCTGAACCGTAAGTCCTAGACGCTCGCTCTTGGCTGCATTCGATTCAGCTCGTGGCAGCCAGTCTAAAAAACACTATCTTGGACTTCTCTGCATGTTCCTAAGGCAAATGTTTCTAAAGCTAATTCTTGAACCGTAAGTCCTAGACGCTCGATCTTGGCGGCATTCGTCTCAGCGCCTGGCAATTAGTATAGGAGCACTGTGTTTGACTTCTCTGGATGTTTCCCAGGCGAGTTATTGACAAGTAAATCCTAGACGCTCGATCTTGGTTATTTTCGCTTTCGCGGCTGGCAGTAAAAGAACCATGTTTCTGTGAATAACTCCTGAACCGTAAGTCCTAGACGCTCGCTCTTGGCTGCATTCGATTCAGCTCGTGGCAGCCAGTCTAAAAAACACTATCTTGGACTTCTCTGCATGTTTCCCAGGCGAGAAATTGGCAGCATGTTCAGAACCATGTTTCTGTGAATAACTCCTGAACCGTAAGTCCTAGACGCTCGCTCTTGGCTGCATTCGATTCAGCTCGTGGCAGCCAGTCTAAAAAACACTATCTTGGACTTCTCTGCATGTTCCTAAGGCAAATGTTTCTAAAGCTAATTCTTGAACCGTAAGTCCTAGACGCTCGATCTTGGCGGCATTCGTCTCAGCGCCTGGCAATTAGTATAGGAGCACTGTGTTTGACTTCTCTGGATGTTTCCCAGGCGAGTTATTGACAAGTAAATCCTAGACGCTCGATCTTGGTTATTTTCGCTTTCGCGGCTGGCAGTAAAAGAACCATGTTTCTGTGAATAACTCCTGAACCGTAAGTCCTAGACGCTCGCTCTTGGCTGCATTCGATTCAGCTCGTGGCAGCCAGTCTAAAAAACACTATCTTGGACTTCTCTGCATGTTTCCCAGGCGAGAAATTGGCAGCATGTTCAGAACCATGTTTCTGTGAATAACTCCTGAACCGTAAGTCCTAGACGCTCGCTCTTGGCTGCATTCGATTCAGCTCGTGGCAGCCAGTCTAAAAAACACTATCTTGGACTTCTCTGCATGTTTCCCAGGCGAGAAATTGGCAGCATGTTCAGAACCATGTTTCTGTGAATAACTCCTGAACCGTAAGTCCTAGACGCTCGCTCTTGGCTGCATTCGATTCAGCTCGTGGCAGCCAGTCTAAAAAACACTATCTTGGACTTCTCTGCATGTTTCCCAGGCGAGAAATTGGCAGCATGTTCAGAACCATGTTTCTGTGAATAACTCCTGAACCGTAAGTCCTAGACGCTCGCTCTTGGCTGCATTCGATTCAGCTCGTGGCAGCCAGTCTAAAAAACACTATCTTGGACTTCTCTGCATGTTTCCCAGGCGAGCAATTGGCAGCATGTTCAGAACCATGTTTCTGTGAATAACTCCTGAACCGTAAGTCCTAGACGCTCGCTCTTGGCTGCATTCGATTCAGCTCGTGGCAGCCAGTCTAAAAACACTATCTTGGACTTCTCTGCATGTTTCCCAGGCGAGAAATTGGCAGCATGTTCAGAACCATGTTTCTGTGAATAACTCCTGAACCGTAAGTCCTAGACGCTCGCTCTTGGCTGCATTCGATTCAGCTCGTGGCAGCCAGTCTAAAAAACACTATCTTGGACTTCTCTGCATGTTTCCCAGGCGAGCAATTGGCAGCATGTTCAGAACCATGTTTCTGTGAATAACTCCTGAACCGTAAGTCCTAGACGCTCGCTCTTGGCTGCATTCGATTCAGCTCGTGGCAGCCAGTCTAAAAAACACTATCTTGGACTTCTCTGCATGTTTCCCAGGCGAGCAATTGGCAGCATGTTCAGAACCATGTTTCTGTGAATAACTCCTGAACCGTAAGTCCTAGACGCTCGCTCTTGGCTGCATTCGATTCAGCTCGTGGCAGCCAGTCTAAAAAACACTATCTTGGACTTCTCTGCATGTTTCCCAGGCGAGAAATTGGCAGCATGTTCAGAACCATGTTTCTGTGAATAACTCCTGAACCGTAAGTCCTAGACGCTCGCTCTTGGCTGCATTCGATTCAGCTCGTGGCAGCCAGTCTAAAAAACACTATCTTGGACTTCTCTGCATGTTTCCCAGGCGAGAAATTGGCAGCATGTTCAGAACCATGTTTCTGTGAATAACTCCTGAACCGTAAGTCCTAGACGCTCGCTCTTGGCTGCATTCGATTCAGCTCGTGGCAGCCAGTCTAAAAAACACTATCTTGGACTTCTCTGCATGTTCCTAAGGCAAATGTTTCTAAAGCTAATTCTTGAACCGTAAGTCCTAGACGCTCGATCTTGGCGGCATTCGTCTCAGCGCCTGGCAATTAGTATAGGAGCACTGTGTTTGACTTCTCTGGATGTTTCCCAGGCGAGTTATTGACAAGTAAATCCTAGACGCTCGATCTTGGTTATTTTCGCTTTCGCGGCTGGCAGTAAAAGAACCATGTTTCTGTGAATAACTCCTGAACCGTAAGTCCTAGACGCTCGCTCTTGGCTGCATTCGATTCAGCTCGTGGCAGCCAGTCTAAAAAACACTATCTTGGACTTCTCTGCATGTTTCCCAGGCGAGAAATTGGCAGCATGTTCAGAACCATGTTTCTGTGAATAACTCCTGAACCGTAAGTCCTAGACGCTCGCTCTTGGCTGCATTCGATTCAGCTCGTGGCAGCCAGTCTAAAAAACACTATCTTGGACTTCTCTGCATGTTCCTAAGGCAAATGTTTCTAAAGCTAATTCTTGAACCGTAAGTCCTAGACGCTCGATCTTGGCGGCATTCGTCTCAGCGCCTGGCAATTAGTATAGGAGCACTGTGTTTGACTTCTCTGGATGTTTCCCAGGCGAGTTATTGACAAGTAAATCCTAGACGCTCGATCTTGGTTATTTTCGCTTTCGCGGCTGGCAGTAAAAGAACCATGTTTCTGTGAATAACTCCTGAACCGTAAGTCCTAGACGCTCGCTCTTGGCTGCATTCGATTCAGCTCGTGGCAGCCTAAAAAACACTATCTTGGACTTCTCTGCATGTTTCCCAGGCGAGAAATTGGCAGCATGTTCAGAACCATGTTTCTGTGAATAACTCCTGAACCGTAAGTCCTAGACGCTCGCTCTTGGCTGCATTCGATTCAGCTCGTGGCAGCCAGTCTAAAAAACACTATCTTGGACTTCTCTGCATGTTTCCCAGGCGAGAAATTGGCAGCATGTTCAGAACCATGTTTCTGTGAATAACTCCTGAACCGTAAGTCCTAGACGCTCGCTCTTGGCTGCATTCGATTCAGCTCGTGGCAGCCAGTCTAAAAAACACTATCTTGGACTTCTCTGCATGTTTCCCAGGCGAGAAATTGGCAGCATGTTCAGAACCATGTTTCTGTGAATAACTCCTGAACCGTAAGTCCTAGACGCTCGCTCTTGGCTGCATTCGATTCAGCTCGTGGCAGCCAGTCTAAAAAACACTATCTTGGACTTCTCTGCATGTTTCCCAGGCGAGCAATTGGCAGCATGTTCAGAACCATGTTTCTGTGAATAACTCCTGAACCGTAAGTCCTAGACGCTCGCTCTTGGCTGCATTCGATTCAGCTCGTGGCAGCCAGTCTAAAAAACACTATCTTGGACTTCTCTGCATGTTTCCCAGGCGAGAAATTGGCAGCATGTTCAGAACCATGTTTCTGTGAATAACTCCTGAACCGTAAGTCCTAGACGCTCGCTCTTGGCTGCATTCGATTCAGCTCGTGGCAGCCAGTCTAAAAAACACTATCTTGGACTTCTCTGCATGTTTCCCAGGCGAGAAATTGGCAGCATGTTCAGAACCATGTTTCTGTGAATAACTCCTGAACCGTAAGTCCTAGACGCTCGCTCTTGGCTGCATTCGATTCAGCTCGTGGCAGCCAGTCTAAAAAACACTATCTTGGACTTCTCTGCATGTTTCCCAGGCGAGAAATTGGCAGCATGTTCAGAACCATGTTTCTGTGAATAACTCCTGAACCGTAAGTCCTAGACGCTCGCTCTTGGCTGCATTCGATTCAGCTCGTGGCAGCCAGTCTAAAAAACACTATCTTGGACTTCTCTGCATGTTTCCCAGGCGAGCAATTGGCAGCATGTTCAGAACCATGTTTCTGTGAATAACTCCTGAACCGTAAGTCCTAGACGCTCGCTCTTGGCTGCATTCGATTCAGCTCGTGGCAGCCAGTCTAAAAAACACTATCTTGGACTTCTCTGCATGTTTCCCAGGCGAGAAATTGGCAGCATGTTCAGAACCATGTTTCTGTGAATAACTCCTGAACCGTAAGTCCTAGACGCTCGCTCTTGGCTGCATTCGATTCAGCTCGTGGCAGCCAGTCTAAAAAACACTATCTTGGACTTCTCTGCATGTTTCCCAGGCGAGCAATTGGCAGCATGTTCAGAACCATGTTTCTGTGAATAACTCCTGAACCGTAAGTCCTAGACGCTCGCTCTTGGCTGCATTCGATTCAGCTCGTGGCAGCCAGTCTAAAAAACACTATCTTGGACTTCTCTGCATGTTTCCCAGGCGAGAAATTGGCAGCATGTTCAGAACCATGTTTCTGTGAATAACTCCTGAACCGTAAGTCCTAGACGCTCGCTCTTGGCTGCATTCGATTCAGCTCGTGGCAGCCAGTCTAAAAAACACTATCTTGGACTTCTCTGCATGTTCCTAAGGCAAATGTTTCTAAAGCTAATTCTTGAACCGTAAGTCCTAGACGCTCGATCTTGGCGGCATTCGTCTCAGCGCCTGGCAATTAGTATAGGAGCACTGTGTTTGACTTCTCTGGATGTTTCCCAGGCGAGTTATTGACAAGTAAATCCTAGACGCTCGATCTTGGTTATTTTCGCTTTCGCGGCTGGCAGTAAAAGAACCATGTTTCTGTGAATAACTCCTGAACCGTAAGTCCTAGACGCTCGCTCTTGGCTGCATTCGATTCAGCTCGTGGCAGCCAGTCTAAAAAACACTATCTTGGACTTCTCTGCATGTTTCCCAGGCGAGAAATTGGCAGCATGTTCAGAACCATGTTTCTGTGAATAACTCCTGAACCGTAAGTCCTAGACGCTCGCTCTTGGCTGCATTCGATTCAGCTCGTGGCAGCCAGTCTAAAAAACACTATCTTGGACTTCTCTGCATGTTCCTAAGGCAAATGTTTCTAAAGCTAATTCTTGAACCGTAAGTCCTAGACGCTCGATCTTGGCGGCATTCGTCTCAGCGCCTGGCAATTAGTATAGGAGCACTGTGTTTGACTTCTCTGGATGTTTCCCAGGCGAGTTATTGACAAGTAAATCCTAGACGCTCGATCTTGGTTATTTTCGCTTTCGCGGCTGGCAGTAAAAGAACCATGTTTCTGTGAATAACTCCTGAACCGTAAGTCCTAGACGCTCGCTCTTGGCTGCATTCGATTCAGCTCGTGGCAGCCAGTCTAAAAACACTATCTTGGACTTCTCTGCATGTTTCCCAGGCGAGAAATTGGCAGCATGTTCAGAACCATGTTTCTGTGAATAACTCCTGAACCGTAAGTCCTAGACGCTCGATCTTGGCGGCATTCGTCTCAGCGCCTGGCAATTAGTATAGGAGCACTGTGTTTGACTTCTCTGGATGTTTCCCAGGCGAGTTATTGACAAGTAAATCCTAGACGCTCGATCTTGGTTATTTTCGCTTTCGCGGCTGGCAGTAAAAGAACCATGTTTCTGTGAATAACTCCTGAACCGTAAGTCCTAGACGCTCGCTCTTGGCTGCATTCGATTCAGCTCGTGGCAGCCAGTCTAAAAAACACTATCTTGGACTTCTCTGCATGTTTCCCAGGCGAGAAATTGGCAGCATGTTCAGAACCATGTTTCTGTGAATAACTCCTGAACCGTAAGTCCTAGACGCTCGCTCTTGGCTGCATTCGATTCAGCTCGTGGCAGCCAGTCTAAAAAACACTATCTTGGACTTCTCTGCATGTTTCCCAGGCGAGAAATTGGCAGCATGTTCAGAACCATGTTTCTGTGAATAACTCCTGAACCGTAAGTCCTAGACGCTCGCTCTTGGCTGCATTCGATTCAGCTCGTGGCAGCCAGTCTAAAAAACACTATCTTGGACTTCTCTGCATGTTTCCCAGGCGAGCAATTGGCAGCATGTTCAGAACCATGTTTCTGTGAATAACTCCTGAACCGTAAGTCCTAGACGCTCGCTCTTGGCTGCATTCGATTCAGCTCGTGGCAGCCAGTCTAAAAAACACTATCTTGGACTTCTCTGCATGTTTCCCAGGCGAGAAATTGGCAGCATGTTCAGAACCATGTTTCTGTGAATAACTCCTGAACCGTAAGTCCTAGACGCTCGCTCTTGGCTGCATTCGATTCAGCTCGTGGCAGCCAGTCTAAAAAACACTATCTTGGACTTCTCTGCATGTTCCTAAGGCAAATGTTTCTAAAGCTAATTCTTGAACCGTAAGTCCTAGACGCTCGATCTTGGCGGCATTCGTCTCAGCGCCTGGCAATTAGTATAGGAGCACTGTGTTTGACTTCTCTGGATGTTTCCCAGGCGAGTTATTGACAAGTAAATCCTAGACGCTCGATCTTGGTTATTTTCGCTTTCGCGGCTGGCAGTAAAAGAACCATGTTTCTGTGAATAACTCCTGAACCGTAAGTCCTAGACGCTCGCTCTTGGCTGCATTCGATTCAGCTCGTGGCAGCCAGTCTAAAAAACACTATCTTGGACTTCTCTGCATGTTTCCCAGGCGAGAAATTGGCAGCATGTTCAGAACCATGTTTCTGTGAATAACTCCTGAACCGTAAGTCCTAGACGCTCGCTCTTGGCTGCATTCGATTCAGCTCGTGGCAGCCAGTCTAAAAAACACTATCTTGGACTTCTCTGCATGTTTCCCAGGCGAGAAATTGGCAGCATGTTCAGAACCATGTTTCTGTGAATAACTCCTGAACCGTAAGTCCTAGACGCTCGCTCTTGGCTGCATTCGATTCAGCTCGTGGCAGCCAGTCTAAAAAACACTATCTTGGACTTCTCTGCATGTTTCCCAGGCGAGAAATTGGCAGCATGTTCAGAACCATGTTTCTGTGAATAACTCCTGAACCGTAAGTCCTAGACGCTCGCTCTTGGCTGCATTCGATTCAGCTCGTGGCAGCCAGTCTAAAAAACACTATCTTGGACTTCTCTGCATGTTTCCCAGGCGAGAAATTGGCAGCATGTTCAGAACCATGTTTCTGTGAATAACTCCTGAACCGTAAGTCCTAGACGCTCGCTCTTGGCTGCATTCGATTCAGCTCGTGGCAGCCAGTCTAAAAAACACTATCTTGGACTTCTCTGCATGTTCCTAAGGCAAATGTTTCTAAAGCTAATTCTTGAACCGTAAGTCCTAGACGCTCGATCTTGGCGGCATTCGTCTCAGCGCCTGGCAATTAGTATAGGAGCACTGTGTTTGACTTCTCTGGATGTTTCCCAGGCGAGTTATTGACAAGTAAATCCTAGACGCTCGATCTTGGTTATTTTCGCTTTCGCGGCTGGCAGTAAAAGAACCATGTTTCTGTGAATAACTCCTGAACCGTAAGTCCTAGACGCTCGCTCTTGGCTGCATTCGATTCAGCTCGTGGCAGCCAGTCTAAAAAACACTATCTTGGACTTCTCTGCATGTTTCCCAGGCGAGAAATTGGCAGCATGTTCAGAACCATGTTTCTGTGAATAACTCCTGAACCGTAAGTCCTAGACGCTCGCTCTTGGCTGCATTCGATTCAGCTCGTGGCAGCCAGTCTAAAAAACACTATCTTGGACTTCTCTGCATGTTTCCCAGGCGAGAAATTGGCAGCATGTTCAGAACCATGTTTCTGTGAATAACTCCTGAACCGTAAGTCCTAGACGCTCGCTCTTGGCTGCATTCGATTCAGCTCGTGGCAGCCAGTCTAAAAAACACTATCTTGGACTTCTCTGCATGTTTCCCAGGCGAGAAATTGGCAGCATGTTCAGAACCATGTTTCTGTGAATAACTCCTGAACCGTAAGTCCTAGACGCTCGCTCTTGGCTGCATTCGATTCAGCTCGTGGCAGCCAGTCTAAAAAACACTATCTTGGACTTCTCTGCATGTTTCCCAGGCGAGCAATTGGCAGCATGTTCAGAACCATGTTTCTGTGAATAACTCCTGAACCGTAAGTCCTAGACGCTCGCTCTTGGCTGCATTCGATTCAGCTCGTGGCAGCCAGTCTAAAAAACACTATCTTGGACTTCTCTGCATGTTTCCCAGGCGAGAAATTGGCAGCATGTTCAGAACCATGTTTCTGTGAATAACTCCTGAACCGTAAGTCCTAGACGCTCGCTCTTGGCTGCATTCGATTCAGCTCGTGGCAGCCAGTCTAAAAACACTATCTTGGACTTCTCTGCATGTTTCCCAGGCGAGAAATTGGCAGCATGTTCAGAACCATGTTTCTGTGAATAACTCCTGAACCGTAAGTCCTAGACGCTCGCTCTTGGCTGCATTCGATTCAGCTCGTGGCAGCCAGTCTAAAAAACACTATCTTGGACTTCTCTGCATGTTTCCCAGGCGAGCAATTGGCAGCATGTTCAGAACCATGTTTCTGTGAATAACTCCTGAACCGTAAGTCCTAGACGCTCGCTCTTGGCTGCATTCGATTCAGCTCGTGGCAGCCAGTCTAAAAAACACTATCTTGGACTTCTCTGCATGTTTCCCAGGCGAGAAATTGGCAGCATGTTCAGAACCATGTTTCTGTGAATAACTCCTGAACCGTAAGTCCTAGACGCTCGCTCTTGGCTGCATTCGATTCAGCTCGTGGCAGCCAGTCTAAAAAACACTATCTTGGACTTCTCTGCATGTTCCTAAGGCAAATGTTTCTAAAGCTAATTCTTGAACCGTAAGTCCTAGACGCTCGATCTTGGCGGCATTCGTCTCAGCGCCTGGCAATTAGTATAGGAGCACTGTGTTTGACTTCTCTGGATGTTTCCCAGGCGAGTTATTGACAAGTAAATCCTAGACGCTCGATCTTGGTTATTTTCGCTTTCGCGGCTGGCAGTAAAAGAACCATGTTTCTGTGAATAACTCCTGAACCGTAAGTCCTAGACGCTCGCTCTTGGCTGCATTCGATTCAGCTCGTGGCAGCCAGTCTAAAAAACACTATCTTGGACTTCTCTGCATGTTTCCCAGGCGAGAAATTGGCAGCATGTTCAGAACCATGTTTCTGTGAATAACTCCTGAACCGTAAGTCCTAGACGCTCGCTCTTGGCTGCATTCGATTCAGCTCGTGGCAGCCAGTCTAAAAAACACTATCTTGGACTTCTCTGCATGTTTCCCAGGCGAGAAATTGGCAGCATGTTCAGAACCATGTTTCTGTGAATAACTCCTGAACCGTAAGTCCTAGACGCTCGCTCTTGGCTGCATTCGATTCAGCTCGTGGCAGCCAGTCTAAAAAACACTATCTTGGACTTCTCTGCATGTTTCCCAGGCGAGAAATTGGCAGCATGTTCAGAACCATGTTTCTGTGAATAACTCCTGAACCGTAAGTCCTAGACGCTCGCTCTTGGCTGCATTCGATTCAGCTCGTGGCAGCCAGTCTAAAAACACTATCTTGGACTTCTCTGCATGTTTCCCAGGCGAGCAATTGGCAGCATGTTCAGAACCATGTTTCTGTGAATAACTCCTGAACCGTAAGTCCTAGACGCTCGCTCTTGGCTGCATTCGATTCAGCTCGTGGCAGCCAGTCTAAAAAACACTATCTTGGACTTCTCTGCATGTTTCCCAGGCGAGAAATTGGCAGCATGTTCAGAACCATGTTTCTGTGAATAACTCCTGAACCGTAAGTCCTAGACGCTCGCTCTTGGCTGCATTCGATTCAGCTCGTGGCAGCCAGTCTAAAAAACACTATCTTGGACTTCTCTGCATGTTTCCCAGGCGAGAAATTGGCAGCATGTTCAGAACCATGTTTCTGTGAATAACTCCTGAACCGTAAGTCCTAGACGCTCGCTCTTGGCTGCATTCGATTCAGCTCGTGGCAGCCAGTCTAAAAAACACTATCTTGGACTTCTCTGCATGTTCCTAAGGCAAATGTTTCTAAAGCTAATTCTTGAACCGTAAGTCCTAGACGCTCGATCTTGGCGGCATTCGTCTCAGCGCCTGGCAATTAGTATAGGAGCACTGTGTTTGACTTCTCTGGATGTTTCCCAGGCGAGTTATTGACAAGTAAATCCTAGACGCTCGATCTTGGTTATTTCGCTTTCGCGGCTGGCAGTAAAAGAACCATGTTTCTGTGAATAACTCCTGAACCGTAAGTCCTAGACGCTCGCTCTTGGCTGCATTCGATTCAGCTCGTGGCAGCCAGTCTAAAAAAACACTATCTTGGACTTCTCTGCATGTTTCCCAGGCGAGAATTGGCAGCATGTTCAGAACCATGTTTCTGTGAATAACTCCTGAACCCGTAAGTCCTAGACGCTCGCTCTTGGCTGCATTCGATTCAGCTCGTGGCAGCCAGTCTAAAAAACACTATCTTGGACTTCTCTGCATGTTCCTAAGGCAAATGTTTCTAAAGCTAATTCTTGAACCGTAAGTCCTAGACGCTCGATCTTGGCGGCATTCGTCTCAGCGCCTGGCAATTAGTATAGGAGCACTGTGTTTGACTTCTCTGGATGTTTCCCAGGCGAGTTATTGACAAGTAAATCCTAGACGCTCGATCTTGGTTATTTTCGCTTTCGCGGCTGGCAGTAAAAGAACCATGTTTCTGTGAATAACTCCTGAACCGTAAGTCCTAGACGCTCGCTCTTGGCTGCATTCGATTCAGCTCGTGGCAGCCAGTCTAAAAAACACTATCTTGGACTTCTCTGCATGTTTCCCAGGCGAGCAATTGGCAGCATGTTCAGAACCATGTTTCTGTGAATAACTCCTGAACCGTAAGTCCTAGACGCTCGCTCTTGGCTGCATTCGATTCAGCTCGTGGCAAGCCAGTCTAAAAAACACTATCTTGGACTTCTCTGCATGTTTCCCAGGCGAGAAATTGGCAGCATGTTCAGAAACCATGTTTCTGTGAATAACTCCTGAACCGTAAGTCCTAGACGCTCGCTCTTGGCTGCATTCGATTCAGCTCGTGGCAGCCAGTCTAAAAAACACTATCTTGGGACTTCTCTGCATGTTCCTAAGGCAAATGTTTCTAAAGCTAATTCTTGAACCGTAAGTCCTAGACGCTCGATCTTGGCGGCATTCGTCTCAGCGCCTGGCAATTAGTATAGGAGCACTGTGTTTGACTTCTCTGGATGTTTCCCAGGCGAGTTTATTGACAAGTAAATCCTAGACGCTCGATCTTGGTTATTTTCGCTTTCGCGGCTGGCAGTAAAAGAACCATGTTTCTGTGAATAACTCCTGAACCGTAAGTCCTAGACGCTCGCTCTTGGCTGCATTCGATTCAGCTCGTGGCAGCCAGTCTAAAAAACACTATCTTGGACTTCTCTGCATGTTTCCCAGGCGAGAAATTGGCAGCATGTTCAGAACCATGTTTCTGTGAATAACTCCTGAACCGTAAGTCCTAGACGCTCGCTCTTGGCTGCATTCGGATTCAGCTCGTGGCAGCCAGTCTAAAAAACACTATCTTGGACTTCTCTGCATGTTTCCCAGGCGAGAAATTGGCAGCATGTTCAGAACCATGTTTCTGTGAATAACTCCTGAACCGTAAGTCCTAGACGCTCGCTCTTGGCTGCATTCGATTCAGCTCGTGGCAGCCAGTCTAAAAACACTATCTTGGGACTTCTCTGCATGTTTCCCAGGCGAGAAATTGGCAGCATGTTCAGAACCATGTTTCTGTGAATAACTCCTGAACCGTAAGTCCTAGACGCTCGCTCTTGGCTGCATTCGATTCAGCTCGTGGCAGCCAGTCTAAAAAACACTATCTTGGACTTCTCTGCATGTTCCTAAGGCAAATGTTTCTAAAGCTAATTCTTGAACCGTAAGTCCTAGACGCTCGATCTTGGCGGCATTCGTCTCAGCGCCTGGCAATTAGTATAGGAGCACTGTGTTTGACTTCTCTGGATGTTTCCCAGGCGAGTTATTGACAAGTAAATCCTAGACGCTCGATCTTGGTTATTTTCGCTTTCGCGGCTGGCAGTAAAAGAACCATGTTTCTGTGAATAACTCCTGAACCGTAAGTCCTAGACGCTCGCTCTTGGCTGCATTCGATTCAGCTCGTGGCAGCCAGTCTAAAAAACACTATCTTGGACTTCTCTGCATGTTTCCCAGGCGAGAAATTGGCAGCATGTTCAGAACCATGTTTCTGTGAATAACTCCTGAACCGTAAGTCCTAGACGCTCGCTCTTGGCTGCATTCGATTCAGCTCGTGGCAGCCAGTCTAAAAAACACTATCTTGGACTTCTCTGCATGTTCCTAAGGCAAATGTTTCTAAAGCTAATTCTTGAACCGTAAGTCCTAGACGCTCGATCTTGGCGGCATTCGTCTCAGCGCCTGGCAATTAGTATAGGAGCACTGTGTTTGACTTCTCTGGATGTTTCCCAGGCGAGTTATTGACAAGTAAATCCTAGACGCTCGATCTTGGTTATTTTCGCTTTCGCGGCTGGCAGTAAAAGAACCATGTTTCTGTGAATAACTCCTGAACCGTAAGTCCTAGACGCTCGCTCTTGGCTTCGATTCAGCTCGTGGCAGCCAGTCTAAAAAACACTATCTTGGACTTCTCTGCATGTTTCCCAGGCGAGAAATTGGCAGCATGTTCAGAACCATGTTTCTGTGAATAACTCCTGAACCGTAAGTCCTAGACGCTCGCTCTTGGCTGCATTCGATTCAGCTCGTGGCAGCCAGTCTAAAAAACACTATCTTGGACTTCTCTGCATGTTTCCCAGGCGAGCAATTGGCAGCATGTTCAGAACCATGTTTCTGTGAATAACTCCTGAACCGTAAGTCCTAGACGCTCGCTCTTGGCTGCATTCGATTCAGCTCGTGGCAGCCAGTCTAAAAAACACTATCTTGGACTTCTCTGCATGTTTCCCAGGCGAGAAATTGGCAGCATGTTCAGAACCATGTTTCTGTGAATAACTCCTGAACCGTAAGTCCTAGACGCTCGCTCTTGGCTGCATTCGATTCAGCTCGTGGCAGCCAGTCTAAAAAACACTATCTTGGACTTCTCTGCATGTTTCCCAGGCGAGCAATTGGCAGCATGTTCAGAACCATGTTTCTGTGAATAACTCCTGAACCGTAAGTCCTAGACGCTCGCTCTTGGCTGCATTCGATTCAGCTCGTGGCAGCCAGTCTAAAAAACACTATCTTGGACTTCTCTGCATGTTTCCCAGGCGAGAAATTGGCAGCATGTTCAGAACCATGTTTCTGTGAATAACTCCTGAACCGTAAGTCCTAGACGCTCGATCTTGGCGGCATTCGTCTCAGCGCCTGGCAATTAGTATAGGAGCACTGTGTTTGACTTCTCTGGATGTTTCCCAGGCGAGTTATTGACAAGTAAATCCTAGACGCTCGATCTTGGTTATTTTCGCTTTCGCGGCTGGCAGTAAAAGAACCATGTTTCTGTGAATAACTCCTGAACCGTAAGTCCTAGACGCTCGCTCTTGGCTGCATTCGATTCAGCTCGTGGCAGCCAGTCTAAAAAACACTATCTTGGACTTCTCTGCATGTTTCCCCAGGCGAGCAATTGGCAGCATGTTCAGAACCATGTTTCTGTGAATAACTCCTGAACCGTAAGTCCTAGACGCTCGCTCTTGGCTGCATTCGATTCAGCTCGTGGCAGCCAGTCTAAAAACACTATCTTGGACTTCTCTGCATGTTTCCCAGGCGAGAAATTGGCAGCATGTTCAGAACCATGTTTCTGTGAATAACTCCTGAACCGTAAGTCCTAGACGCTCGCTCTTGGCTGCATTCGATTCAGCTCGTGGCAGCCAGTCTAAAAAACACTATCTTGGACTTCTCTGCATGTTTCCCAGGCGAGAAATTGGCAGCATGTTCAGAACCATGTTTCTGTGAATAACTCCTGAACCGTAAGTCCTAGACGCTCGCTCTTGGCTGCATTCGATTCAGCTCGTGGCAGCCAGTCTAAAAAGCACTATCTTGGACTTCTCTGCATGTTTCCCAGGCGAGAAATTGGCAGCATGTTCAGAACCATGTTTCTGTGAATAACTCCTGAACCGTAAGTCCTAGACGCTCGATCTTGGCGGCATTCGTCTCAGCGCCTGGCAATTAGTATAGGAGCACTGTGTTTGACTTCTCTGGATGTTTCCCAGGCGAGTTATTGACAAGTAAATCCTAGACGCTCGATCTTGGTTATTTTCGCTTTCGCGGCTGGCAGTAAAAGAACCATGTTTCTGTGAATAACTCCTGAACCGTAAGTCCTAGACGCTCGCTCTTGGCTGCATTCGATTCAGCTCGTGGCAGCCAGTCTAAAAAACACTATCTTGGACTTCTCTGCATGTTTCCCAGGCGAGCAATTGGCAGCATGTTCAGAACCATGTTTCTGTGAATAACTCCTGAACCGTAAGTCCTAGACGCTCGCTCTTGGCTGCATTCGATTCAGCTCGTGGCAGCCAGTCTAAAAAACACTATCTTGGACTTCTCTGCATGTTTCCCAGGCGAGAAATTGGCAGCATGTTCAGAACCATGTTTCTGTGAATAACTCCTGAACCGTAAGTCCTAGACGCTCGCTCTTGGCTGCATTCGATTCAGCTCGTGGCAGCCAGTCTAAAAAACACTATCTTGGACTTCTCTGCATGTTTCCCAGGCGAGCAATTGGCAGCATGTTCAGAACCATGTTTCTGTGAATAACTCCTGAACCGTAAGTCCTAGACGCTCGCTCTTGGCTGCATTCGATTCCAGCCTCGTGGCAGCCAAGAGCGAGCGTCTAGGACTTACGGTTCAGGAGTTATTCACAGAAACATGGTTCTGAACATGCTGCCAATTGCTCGCCTGGGAAACATGCAGAGAAGTCCAAGATAGTGTTTTTTAGACTGGCTGCCACGAGCTGAATCGAATGCAGCCAAGAGCGAGCGTCTAGGACTTACGGTTCAGGAGTTATTCACAGAAACATGGTTCTGAACATGCTGCCAATTTCTCGCCTGGGAAACATGCAGAGAAGTCCAAGATAGTGTTTTTTAGACTGGCTGCCACGAGCTGAATCGAATGCAGCCAAGAGCGAGCGTCTAGGACTTACGGTTCAGGAGTTATTCACAGAAACATGGTTCTGAACATGCTGCCAATTGCTCGCCTGGGAAACATGCAGAGAAGTCCAAGATAGTGTTTTTTAGACTGGCTGCCACGAGCTGAATCGAATGCAGCCAAGAGCGAGCGTCTAGGACTTACGGTTCAGGAGTTATTCACAGAAACATGGTTCTTTTACTGCCAGCCGCGAAAGCGAAAATAACCAAGATCGAGCGTCTAGGATTTACTTGTCAATAACTCGCCTGGGAAACATCCAGAGAAGTCAAACACAGTGCTCCTATACTAATTGCCAGGCGCTGAGACGAATGCCGCCAAGATCGAGCGTCTAGGACTTACGGTTCAGGAGTTATTCACAGAAACATGGTTCT
This sequence comes from Rhinoderma darwinii, assembly GCF_050947455.1. Taxonomy (NCBI): domain Eukaryota; kingdom Metazoa; phylum Chordata; class Amphibia; order Anura; family Rhinodermatidae; genus Rhinoderma; species Rhinoderma darwinii. Next base: position 23,843 of record NW_027463098.1, read on the forward strand.
GAACATGCTGCCAATTTCTCGCCTGGGAAACATGCAGAGAAGTCCAAGATAGTGCTTTTTAGACTGGCTGCCACGAGCTGAATCGAATGCAGCCAAGAGCGAGCGTCTAGGACTTACGGTTCAGGAGTTATTCACAGAAACATGGTTCTGAACATGCTGCCAATTTCTCGCCTGGGAAACATGCAGAGAAGTCCAAGATAGTGTTTTTTTAGACTGGCTGCCACGAGCTGAATCGAATGCAGCCAAGAGCGAGCGTCTAGGACTTACGGTTCAGGAGTTATTCACAGAAACATGGTTCTGAACATGCTGCCAATTTCTCGCCTGGGAAACATGCAGAGAAGTCCAAGATAGTGTTTTTTAGACTGGCTGCCACGAGCTGAATCGAATGCAGCCAAGAGCGAGCGTCTAGGACTTACGGTTCAGGAGTTATTCACAGAAACATGGTTCTGAACATGCTGCCAATTGCTCGCCTGGGAAACATGCAGAGAAGTCCAAGATAGTGTTTTTTAGACTGGCTGCCACGAGCTGAATCGAATGCAGCCAAGAGCGAGCGTCTAGGACTTACGGTTCAGGAGTTATTCACAGAAACATGGTTCTTTTACTGCCAGCCGCGAAAGCGAAAATAACCAAGATCGAGCGTCTAGGATTTACTTGTCAATAACTCGCCTGGGAAACATCCAGAGAAGTCAAACACAGTGCTCCTATACTAATTGCCAGGCGCTGAGACGAATGCCGCCAAGATCGAGCGTCTAGGACTTACGGTTCAGGAGTTATTCACAGAAACATGGTTCTGAACATGCTGCCAATTTCTCGCCTGGGAAACATGCAGAGAAGTCCAAGATAGTGTTTTTTAGACTGGCTGCCACGAGCTGAATCGAATGCAGCCAAGAGCGAGCGTCTAGGACTTACGGTTCAGGAGTTATTCACAGAAACATGGTTCTGAACATGCTGCCAATTGCTCGCCTGGGAAACATGCAGAGAAGTCCAAGATAGTGTTTTTTAGACTGGCTGCCACGAGCTGAATCGAATGCAGCCAAGAGCGAGCGTCTAGGACTTACGGTTCAGGAGTTATTCACAGAAACATGGTTCTGAACATGCTGCCAATTTCTCGCCTGGGAAACATGCAGAGAAGTCCAAGATAGTGTTTTTTAGACTGGCTGCCACGAGCTGAATCGAATGCAGCCAAGAGCGAGCGTCTAGGACTTACGGTTCAGGAGTTATTCACAGAAACATGGTTCTGAACATGCTGCCAATTGCTCGCCTGGGAAACATGCAGAGAAGTCCAAGATAGTGTTTTTTAGACTGGCTGCCACGAGCTGAATCGAATGCAGCCAAGAGCGAGCGTCTAGGACTTACGGTTCAGGAGTTATTCACAGAAACATGGTTCTGAACATGCTGCCAATTTCTCGCCTGGGAAACATGCAGAGAAGTCCAAGATAGTGTTTTTTAGACTGGCTGCCACGAGCTGAATCGAATGCAGCCAAGAGCGAGCGTCTAGGACTTACGGTTCAGGAGTTATTCACAGAAACATGGTTCTTTTACTGCCAGCCGCGAAAGCGAAAATAACCAAGATCGAGCGTCTAGGATTTACTTGTCAATAACTCGCCTGGGAAACATCCAGAGAAGTCAAACACAGTGCTCCTATACTAATTGCCAGGCGCTGAGACGAATGCCGCCAAGATCGAGCGTCTAGGACTTACGGTTCAAGAATTAGCTTTAGAAACATTTGCCTTAGGAACATGCAGAGAAGTCCAAGATAGTGTTTTTTAGACTGGCTGCCACGAGCTGAATCGAATGCAGCCAAGAGCGAGCGTCTAGGACTTACGGTTCAGGAGTTATTCACAGAAACATGGTTCTGAACATGCTGCCAATTTCTCGCCTGGGAAACATGCAGAGAAGTCCAAGATAGTGTTTTTTAGACTGGCTGCCACGAGCTGAATCGAATGCAGCCAAGAGCGAGCGTCTAGGACTTACGGTTCAGGAGTTATTCACAGAAACATGGTTCTTTTACTGCCAGCCGCGAAAGCGAAAATAACCAAGATCGAGCGTCTAGGATTTACTTGTCAATAACTCGCCTGGGAAACATCCAGAGAAGTCAAACACAGTGCTCCTATACTAATTGCCAGGCGCTGAGACGAATGCCGCCAAGATCGAGCGTCTAGGACTTACGGTTCAAGAATTAGCTTTAGAAACATTTGCCTTAGGAACATGCAGAGAAGTCCAAGATAGTGTTTTTTAGACTGGCTGCCACGAGCTGAATCGAATGCAGCCAAGAGCGAGCGTCTAGGACTTACGGTTCAGGAGTTATTCACAGAAACATGGTTCTGAACATGCTGCCAATTTCTCGCCTGGGAAACATGCAGAGAAGTCCAAGATAGTGTTTTTTAGACTGGCTGCCACGAGCTGAATCGAATGCAGCCAAGAGCGAGCGTCTAGGACTTACGGTTCAGGAGTTATTCACAGAAACATGGTTCTGAACATGCTGCCAATTTCTCGCCTGGGAAACATGCAGAGAAGTCCAAGATAGTGTTTTTTAGACTGGCTGCCACGAGCTGAATCGAATGCAGCCAAGAGCGAGCGTCTAGGACTTACGGTTCAGGAGTTATTCACAGAAACATGGTTCTGAACATGCTGCCAATTTCTCGCCTGGGAAACATGCAGAGAAGTCCAAGATAGTGTTTTTTAGACTGGCTGCCACGAGCTGAATCGAATGCAGCCAAGAGCGAGCGTCTAGGACTTACGGTTCAGGAGTTATTCACAGAAACATGGTTCTTTTACTGCCAGCCGCGAAAGCGAAAATAACCAAGATCGAGCGTCTAGGATTTACTTGTCAATAACTCGCCTGGGAAACATCCAGAGAAGTCAAACACAGTGCTCCTATACTAATTGCCAGGCGCTGAGACGAATGCCGCCAAGATCGAGCGTCTAGGACTTACGGTTCAAGAATTAGCTTTAGAAACATTTGCCTTAGGAACATGCAGAGAAGTCCAAGATAGTGTTTTTTAGACTGGCTGCCACGAGCTGAATCGAATGCAGCCAAGAGCGAGCGTCTAGGACTTACGGTTCAGGAGTTATTCACAGAAACATGGTTCTGAACATGCTGCCAATTTCTCGCCTGGGAAACATGCAGAGAAGTCCAAGATAGTGTTTTTTAGACTGGCTGCCACGAGCTGAATCGAATGCAGCCAAGAGCGAGCGTCTAGGACTTACGGTTCAGGAGTTATTCACAGAAACATGGTTCTGAACATGCTGCCAATTGCTCGCCTGGGAAACATGCAGAGAAGTCCAAGATAGTGTTTTTTAGACTGGCTGCCACGAGCTGAATCGAATGCAGCCAAGAGCGAGCGTCTAGGACTTACGGTTCAGGAGTTATTCACAGAAACATGGTTCTTTTACTGCCAGCCGCGAAAGCGAAAATAACCAAGATCGAGCGTCTAGGATTTACTTGTCAATAACTCGCCTGGGAAACATCCAGAGAAGTCAAACACAGTGCTCCTATACTAATTGCCAGGCGCTGAGACGAATGCCGCCAAGATCGAGCGTCTAGGACTTACGGTTCAAGAATTAGCTTTAGAAACATTTGCCTTAGGAACATGCAGAGAAGTCCAAGATAGTGTTTTTTAGACTGGCTGCCACGAGCTGAATCGAATGCAGCCAAGAGCGAGCGTCTAGGACTTACGGTTCAGGAGTTATTCACAGAAACATGGTTCTGAACATGCTGCCAATTTCTCGCCTGGGAAACATGCAGAGAAGTCCAAGATAGTGTTTTTTAGACTGGCTGCCACGAGCTGAATCGAATGCAGCCAAGAGCGAGCGTCTAGGACTTACGGTTCAGGAGTTATTCACAGAAACATGGTTCTTTTACTGCCAGCCGCGAAAGCGAAAATAACCAAGATCGAGCGTCTAGGATTTACTTGTCAATAACTCGCCTGGGAAACATCCAGAGAAGTCAAACACAGTGCTCCTATACTAATTGCCAGGCGCTGAGACGAATGCCGCCAAGATCGAGCGTCTAGGACTTACGGTTCAAGAATTAGCTTTAGAAACATTTGCCTTAGGAACATGCAGAGAAGTCCAAGATAGTGTTTTTTAGACTGGCTGCCACGAGCTGAATCGAATGCAGCCAAGAGCGAGCGTCTAGGACTTACGGTTCAGGAGTTATTCACAGAAACATGGTTCTGAACATGCTGCCAATTTCTCGCCTGGGAAACATGCAGAGAAGTCCAAGATAGTGTTTTTTAGACTGGCTGCCACGAGCTGAATCGAATGCAGCCAAGAGCGAGCGTCTAGGACTTACGGTTCAGGAGTTATTCACAGAAACATGGTTCTGAACATGCTGCCAATTTCTCGCCTGGGAAACATGCAGAGAAGTCCAAGATAGTGTTTTTTAGACTGGCTGCCACGAGCTGAATCGAATGCAGCCAAGAGCGAGCGTCTAGGACTTACGGTTCAGGAGTTATTCACAGAAACATGGTTCTGAACATGCTGCCAATTGCTCGCCTGGGAAACATGCAGAGAAGTCCAAGATAGTGTTTTTAGACTGGCTGCCACGAGCTGAATCGAATGCAGCCAAGAGCGAGCGTCTAGGACTTACGGTTCAGGAGTTATTCACAGAAACATGGTTCTGAACATGCTGCCAATTTCTCGCCTGGGAAACATGCAGAGAAGTCCAAGATAGTGTTTTTTAGACTGGCTGCCACGAGCTGAATCGAATGCAGCCAAGAGCGAGCGTCTAGGACTTACGGTTCAGGAGTTATTCACAGAAACATGGTTCTGAACATGCTGCCAATTTCTCGCCTGGGAAACATGCAGAGAAGTCCAAGATAGTGTTTTTTAGACTGGCTGCCACGAGCTGAATCGAATGCAGCCAAGAGCGAGCGTCTAGGACTTACGGTTCAGGAGTTATTCACAGAAACATGGTTCTGAACATGCTGCCAATTTCTCGCCTGGGAAACATGCAGAGAAGTCCAAGATAGTGTTTTTTAGACTGGCTGCCACGAGCTGAATCGAATGCAGCCAAGAGCGAGCGTCTAGGACTTACGGTTCAGGAGTTATTCACAGAAACATGGTTCTTTTACTGCCAGCCGCGAAAGCGAAAATAACCAAGATCGAGCGTCTAGGATTTACTTGTCAATAACTCGCCTGGGAAACATCCAGAGAAGTCAAACACAGTGCTCCTATACTAATTGCCAGGCGCTGAGACGAATGCCGCCAAGATCGAGCGTCTAGGACTTACGGTTCAAGAATTAGCTTTAGAAACATTTGCCTTAGGAACATGCAGAGAAGTCCAAGATAGTGTTTTTTAGACTGGCTGCCACGAGCTGAATCGAATGCAGCCAAGAGCGAGCGTCTAGGACTTACGGTTCAGGAGTTATTCACAGAAACATGGTTCTGAACATGCTGCCAATTTCTCGCCTGGGAAACATGCAGAGAAGTCCAAGATAGTGTTTTTTAGACTGGCTGCCACGAGCTGAATCGAATGCAGCCAAGAGCGAGCGTCTAGGACTTACGGTTCAGGAGTTATTCACAGAAACATGGTTCTGAACATGCTGCCAATTGCTCGCCTGGGAAACATGCAGAGAAGTCCAAGATAGTGTTTTTTAGACTGGCTGCCACGAGCTGAATCGAATGCAGCCAAGAGCGAGCGTCTAGGACTTACGGTTCAGGAGTTATTCACAGAAACATGGTTCTGAACATGCTGCCAATTTCTCGCCTGGGAAACATGCAGAGAAGTCCAAGATAGTGTTTTTAGACTGGCTGCCACGAGCTGAATCGAATGCAGCCAAGAGCGAGCGTCTAGGACTTACGGTTCAGGAGTTATTCACAGAAACATGGTTCTGAACATGCTGCCAATTTCTCGCCTGGGAAACATGCAGAGAAGTCCAAGATAGTGTTTTTTAGACTGGCTGCCACGAGCTGAATCGAATGCAGCCAAGAGCGAGCGTCTAGGACTTACGGTTCAGGAGTTATTCACAGAAACATGGTTCTGAACATGCTGCCAATTGCTCGCCTGGGAAACATGCAGAGAAGTCCAAGATAGTGTTTTTTAGACTGGCTGCCACGAGCTGAATCGAATGCAGCCAAGAGCGAGCGTCTAGGACTTACGGTTCAGGAGTTATTCACAGAAACATGGTTCTGAACATGCTGCCAATTTCTCGCCTGGGAAACATGCAGAGAAGTCCAAGATAGTGTTTTTTAGACTGGCTGCCACGAGCTGAATCGAATGCAGCCAAGAGCGAGCGTCTAGGACTTACGGTTCAGGAGTTATTCACAGAAACATGGTTCTGAACATGCTGCCAATTTCTCGCCTGGGAAACATGCAGAGAAGTCCAAGATAGTGTTTTTTAGACTGGCTGCCACGAGCTGAATCGAATGCAGCCAAGAGCGAGCGTCTAGGACTTACGGTTCAGGAGTTATTCACAGAAACATGGTTCTGAACATGCTGCCAATTTCTCGCCTGGGAAACATGCAGAGAAGTCCAAGATAGTGTTTTTTAGACTGGCTGCCACGAGCTGAATCGAATGCAGCCAAGAGCGAGCGTCTAGGACTTACGGTTCAGGAGTTATTCACAGAAACATGGTTCTTTTACTGCCAGCCGCGAAAGCGAAAATAACCAAGATCGAGCGTCTAGGATTTACTTGTCAATAACTCGCCTGGGAAACATCCAGAGAAGTCAAACACAGTGCTCCTATACTAATTGCCAGGCGCTGAGACGAATGCCGCCAAGATCGAGCGTCTAGGACTTACGGTTCAAGAATTAGCTTTAGAAACATTTGCCTTAGGAACATGCAGAGAAGTCCAAGATAGTGTTTTTTAGACTGGCTGCCACGAGCTGAATCGAATGCAGCCAAGAGCGAGCGTCTAGGACTTACGGTTCAGGAGTTATTCACAGAAACATGGTTCTGAACATGCTGCCAATTTCTCGCCTGGGAAACATGCAGAGAAGTCCAAGATAGTGTTTTTTAGACTGGCTGCCACGAGCTGAATCGAATGCAGCCAAGAGCGAGCGTCTAGGACTTACGGTTCAGGAGTTATTCACAGAAACATGGTTCTGAACATGCTGCCAATTTCTCGCCTGGGAAACATGCAGAGAAGTCCAAGATAGTGTTTTTTAGACTGGCTGCCACGAGCTGAATCGAATGCAGCCAAGAGCGAGCGTCTAGGACTTACGGTTCAGGAGTTATTCACAGAAACATGGTTCTGAACATGCTGCCAATTTCTCGCCTGGGAAACATGCAGAGAAGTCCAAGATAGTGTTTTTTAGACTGGCTGCCACGAGCTGAATCGAATGCAGCCAAGAGCGAGCGTCTAGGACTTACGGTTCAGGAGTTATTCACAGAAACATGGTTCTGAACATGCTGCCAATTTCTCGCCTGGGAAACATGCAGAGAAGTCCAAGATAGTGTTTTTTAGACTGGCTGCCACGAGCTGAATCGAATGCAGCCAAGAGCGAGCGTCTAGGACTTACGGTTCAGGAGTTATTCACAGAAACATGGTTCTTTTACTGCCAGCCGCGAAAGCGAAAATAACCAAGATCGAGCGTCTAGGATTTACTTGTCAATAACTCGCCTGGGAAACATCCAGAGAAGTCAAACACAGTGCTCCTATACTAATTGCCAGGCGCTGAGACGAATGCCGCCAAGATCGAGCGTCTAGGACTTACGGTTCAAGAATTAGCTTTAGAAACATTTGCCTTAGGAACATGCAGAGAAGTCCAAGATAGTGTTTTTTAGACTGGCTGCCACGAGCTGAATCGAATGCAGCCAAGAGCGAGCGTCTAGGACTTACGGTTCAGGAGTTATTCACAGAAACATGGTTCTGAACATGCTGCCAATTTCTCGCCTGGGAAACATGCAGAGAAGTCCAAGATAGTGTTTTTTAGACTGGCTGCCACGAGCTGAATCGAATGCAGCCAAGAGCGAGCGTCTAGGACTTACGGTTCAGGAGTTATTCACAGAAACATGGTTCTGAACATGCTGCCAATTGCTCGCCTGGGAAACATGCAGAGAAGTCCAAGATAGTGTTTTTTAGACTGGCTGCCACGAGCTGAATCGAATGCAGCCAAGAGCGAGCGTCTAGGACTTACGGTTCAGGAGTTATTCACAGAAACATGGTTCTGAACATGCTGCCAATTTCTCGCCTGGGAAACATGCAGAGAAGTCCAAGATAGTGTTTTTTAGACTGGCTGCCACGAGCTGAATCGAATGCAGCCAAGAGCGAGCGTCTAGGACTTACGGTTCAGGAGTTATTCACAGAAACATGGTTCTGAACATGCTGCCAATTTCTCGCCTGGGAAACATGCAGAGAAGTCCAAGATAGTGTTTTTTAGACTGGCTGCCACGAGCTGAATCGAATGCAGCCAAGAGCGAGCGTCTAGGACTTACGGTTCAGGAGTTATTCACAGAAACATGGTTCTTTTACTGCCAGCCGCGAAAGCGAAAATAACCAAGATCGAGCGTCTAGGATTTACTTGTCAATAACTCGCCTGGGAAACATCCAGAGAAGTCAAACACAGTGCTCCTATACTAATTGCCAGGCGCTGAGACGAATGCCGCCAAGATCGAGCGTCTAGGACTTACGGTTCAGGAGTTATTCACAGAAACATGGTTCTGAACATGCTGCCAATTTCTCGCCTGGGAAACATGCAGAGAAGTCCAAGATAGTGTTTTTAGACTGGCTGCCACGAGCTGAATCGAATGCAGCCAAGAGCGAGCGTCTAGGACTTACGGTTCAGGAGTTATTCACAGAAACATGGTTCTTTTACTGCCAGCCGCGAAAGCGAAAATAACCAAGATCGAGCGTCTAGGATTTACTTGTCAATAACTCGCCTGGGAAACATCCAGAGAAGTCAAACACAGTGCTCCTATACTAATTGCCAGGCGCTGAGACGAATGCCGCCAAGATCGAGCGTCTAGGACTTACGGTTCAAGAATTAGCTTTAGAAACATTTGCCTTAGGAACATGCAGAGAAGTCCAAGATAGTGTTTTTTAGACTGGCTGCCACGAGCTGAATCGAATGCAGCCAAGAGCGAGCGTCTAGGACTTACGGTTCAGGAGTTATTCACAGAAACATGGTTCTGAACATGCTGCCAATTTCTCGCCTGGGAAACATGCAGAGAAGTCCAAGATAGTGTTTTTTAGACTGGCTGCCACGAGCTGAATCGAATGCAGCCAAGAGCGAGCGTCTAGGACTTACGGTTCAGGAGTTATTCACAGAAACATGGTTCTTTTACTGCCAGCCGCGAAAGCGAAAATAACCAAGATCGAGCGTCTAGGATTTACTTGTCAATAACTCGCCTGGGAAACATCCAGAGAAGTCAAACACAGTGCTCCTATACTAATTGCCAGGCGCTGAGACGAATGCCGCCAAGATCGAGCGTCTAGGACTTACGGTTCAAGAATTAGCTTTAGAAACATTTGCCTTAGGAACATGCAGAGAAGTCCAAGATAGTGTTTTTTAGACTGGCTGCCACGAGCTGAATCGAATGCAGCCAAGAGCGAGCGTCTAGGACTTACGGTTCAGGAGTTATTCACAGAAACATGGTTCTGAACATGCTGCCAATTTCTCGCCTGGGAAACATGCAGAGAAGTCCAAGATAGTGTTTTTTAGACTGGCTGCCACGAGCTGAATCGAATGCAGCCAAGAGCGAGCGTCTAGGACTTACGGTTCAGGAGTTATTCACAGAAACATGGTTCTGAACATGCTGCCAATTGCTCGCCTGGGAAACATGCAGAGAAGTCCAAGATAGTGTTTTTTAGACTGGCTGCCACGAGCTGAATCGAATGCAGCCAAGAGCGAGCGTCTAGGACTTACGGTTCAGGAGTTATTCACAGAAACATGGTTCTGAACATGCTGCCAATTTCTCGCCTGGGAAACATGCAGAGAAGTCCAAGATAGTGTTTTTTAGACTGGCTGCCACGAGCTGAATCGAATGCAGCCAAGAGCGAGCGTCTAGGACTTACGGTTCAGGAGTTATTCACAGAAACATGGTTCTGAACATGCTGCCAATTGCTCGCCTGGGAAACATGCAGAGAAGTCCAAGATAGTGTTTTTTAGACTGGCTGCCACGAGCTGAATCGAATGCAGCCAAGAGCGAGCGTCTAGGACTTACGGTTCAGGAGTTATTCACAGAAACATGGTTCTGAACATGCTGCCAATTTCTCGCCTGGGAAACATGCAGAGAAGTCCAAGATAGTGTTTTTTAGACTGGCTGCCACGAGCTGAATCGAATGCAGCCAAGAGCGAGCGTCTAGGACTTACGGTTCAGGAGTTATTCACAGAAACATGGTTCTGAACATGCTGCCAATTTCTCGCCTGGGAAACATGCAGAGAAGTCCAAGATAGTGTTTTTTAGACTGGCTGCCACGAGCTGAATCGAATGCAGCCAAGAGCGAGCGTCTAGGACTTACGGTTCAGGAGTTATTCACAGAAACATGGTTCTGAACATGCTGCCAATTTCTCGCCTGGGAAACATGCAGAGAAGTCCAAGATAGTGTTTTTTAGACTGGCTGCCACGAGCTGAATCGAATGCAGCCAAGAGCGAGCGTCTAGGACTTACGGTTCAGGAGTTATTCACAGAAACATGGTTCTGAACATGCTGCCAATTGCTCGCCTGGGAAACATGCAGAGAAGTCCAAGATAGTGTTTTTTAGACTGGCTGCCACGAGCTGAATCGAATGCAGCCAAGAGCGAGCGTCTAGGACTTACGGTTCAGGAGTTATTCACAGAAACATGGTTCTGAACATGCTGCCAATTTCTCGCCTGGGAAACATGCAGAGAAGTCCAAGATAGTGTTTTTTAGACTGGCTGCCACGAGCTGAATCGAATGCAGCCAAGAGCGAGCGTCTAGGACTTACGGTTCAGGAGTTATTCACAGAAACATGGTTCTGAACATGCTGCCAATTTCTCGCCTGGGAAACATGCAGAGAAGTCCAAGATAGTGTTTTTTAGACTGGCTGCCACGAGCTGAATCGAATGCAGCCAAGAGCGAGCGTCTAGGACTTACGGTTCAGGAGTTATTCACAGAAACATGGTTCTGAACATGCTGCCAATTTCTCGCCTGGGAAACATGCAGAGAAGTCCAAGATAGTGTTTTTTAGGCTGCCACGAGCTGAATCGAATGCAGCCAAGAGCGAGCGTCTAGGACTTACGGTTCAGGAGTTATTCACAGAAACATGGTTCTTTTACTGCCAGCCGCGAAAGCGAAAATAACCAAGATCGAGCGTCTAGGATTTACTTGTCAATAACTCGCCTGGGAAACATCCAGAGAAGTCAAACACAGTGCTCCTATACTAATTGCCAGGCGCTGAGACGAATGCCGCCAAGATCGAGCGTCTAGGACTTACGGTTCAAGAATTAGCTTTAGAAACATTTGCCTTAGGAACATGCAGAGAAGTCCAAGATAGTGTTTTTTAGACTGGCTGCCACGAGCTGAATCGAATGCAGCCAAGAGCGAGCGTCTAGGACTTACGGTTCAGGAGTTATTCACAGAAACATGGTTCTGAACATGCTGCCAATTTCTCGCCTGGGAAACATGCAGAGAAGTCCAAGATAGTGTTTTTTAGACTGGCTGCCACGAGCTGAATCGAATGCAGCCAAGAGCGAGCGTCTAGGACTTACGGTTCAGGAGTTATTCACAGAAACATGGTTCTTTTACTGCCAGCCGCGAAAGCGAAAATAACCAAGATCGAGCGTCTAGGATTTACTTGTC
>NW_027463099.1:0-35535 GCF_050947455.1 Rhinoderma darwinii
AGCATGCTGATATAACCTGCTTATCTTCTGTATATAATTATATATGTACAGCTGGTATAAGTTATACATCTTCTTGTATATAGTGATATGGAGCATGCTGGTATAACCTGGGCATCTTCTGTATATAATGATATATGTACAGCTGGTATAAGTTATACATCTTCTTGTATATAGTGATATGGAGCATGCTGGTATAACCTGGGTAACTTCTGTATATAATTATATATGTACAGCTGGTATAAGTTATACATCTTCTTGTATATAGTGATATGGAGCATGCTGGTATAACCTGGGTATCTTCTGTATATAATTATATATATACAGCTGGTATAAGTTATACATCTTCTTGTATATAGTGATATGGAGCATGCTGGTATAACCTGGGTATCTTCTATATATAGTTATATATGTACAGCTGGTATAAGTTATACATCTTCTTGTATATAGTGATATGGAGCATGCTGGTATAACCTGGGTATCTTCTGTATATAATTATATATGTACAGCTGGTATAAGTTATATATCTTCTTGTATATAGTGATATGGAGCATGCTGGTATAACCTGGGTATTTCCTGTATATATTTAGAGCTGGTATAAGTTATACATCTTCCTGTATACAGTGATATGGAGCATGCTGGTATAACCCGGGTATCTTCTGTATATAATTATATATGTACAGCTGGTATTAGTTATACATCTTCTTGTATATAGTGATATGGAGCATGCTGGTATAACCTGGGTATCTCCTGTATATAATTATATATATGTACAGCTGGTATAAGTTATACATCTTCTTGTATATAGTGATATGGAGCATGCTGGTATAACCTGGGTATCTTCTGTATATATGTACAGCTGGTATAAGTTATACATCTTCTTGTATATAGTGATATGGAGCATGCTGGTATAACCTGGGCATCTTCTGTATATAATTATATATGTACAGCTGGTATAAGTTATACATCTTCTTGTATATAGTGATATGGAGCATGCTGGTATAACCCGGGTATCTTCTGTATATAATTATATATGTACAGCTGGTATAAGTTATACATCTTCTTGTATATAGTGATATGGAGCATGCTGGTATAACCTGGGTATCTCCTGTATATAATTATATATGTACAGCTGGTATAAGTTATACATATTCTTGTATATAGTGATATGGAGCATGCTGATATAACCTGCTTATCTTCTGTATATAATTATACATGTACAGCTGGTATAAGTTATACATCTTCTTGTATATAGTGATATGGAGCATGCTGGTATAACCTGGGTATCTTCTGTATATAATTATATATGTACAGCTGGTATAAGTTATACATCTTCTTGTATATAGTGATATGGAGCATGCTGGTATTACCTGGGTATCTCCTGTATATAATTATATATGTACAGCTGGTATAAGTTATACATATTCTTGTATATAGTGATATGGAGCATGCTGGTATAACCTGGGTATCTTCTGTATATAATTATATATGTACAGCTGGTATAAGTTATACATCTTCCTGTATGTAGTGATATGGAGCATGCTGATATAACCTGCTTATCTTCTGTATATAATTATATATGTACAGCTGGTATAAGTTATACATCTTCTTGTATATAGTGATATGGAGCATGCTGGTATAACCTGGGCATCTTCTGTATATAATGATATATGTACAGCTGGTATAAGTTATACATCTTCTTGTATATAGTGATATGGAGCATGCTGGTATAACCTGGGTAACTTCTGTATATAATTATATATGTACAGCTGGTATAAGTTATACATCTTCTTGTATATAGTGATATGGAGCATGCTGGTATAACCTGGGTATCTTCTGTATATAATTATATATATACAGCTGGTATAAGTTATACATCTTCTTGTATATAGTGATATGGAGCATGCTGGTATAACCTGGGTATCTTCTATATATAGTTATATATGTACAGCTGGTATAAGTTATACATCTTCTTGTATATAGTGATATGGAGCATGCTGGTGTAACCTGGGTATCCTCTATATATAATTATATATGTACAGCTGGTATAAGTTATACATCTTCTTGTATATAGTGATATGGAGCATGCTGGTATAACCTGGGTATCTTCTGTATATAATTATATATTTACAGCTGGTATAAGTTATATATCTTCTTGTATATAGTGATATGGAGCATGCTGGTATAACCTGGGTATTTCCTGTATATATTTAGAGCTGGTATAAGTTATACATCTTCCTGTATACAGTGATATGGAGCATGCTGGTATAACCTGGGTATCTTCTGTATATAATTATATATGTACAGCTGGTATAAGTTATACATCTTCCTGTATATAGTGATATGGAGCATGCTGGTATAACCTGGGTATCTTCTGTATATAATTATATATGTACAGCTGGTATAAGTTATACATCTTCTTGTATATAGTGATATGGAGCATGCTGGTATAATCTGGGCATCTTCTGTATATAATTATATATGTACAGCTGGTATAAGTTATATATCTTCTTGTATATAGTGATATGGAGCATGCTGGTATAACCTGGGTATCTCCAGTATATAATTATATATGTACAGCTGGTATAAGTTATACATCTTCCTGTATATAGTGATATGGAGCATGCTGGTATAACCTGGGCATCGTCTGTATATAATTATATATGTACAGCTGGTATAAGTTATACATCTTCTTGTATATAGTGATATGGAGCATGCTGGTATAACCTGGGTATCTTCTGTATATAATTATATATGTACAGCTGGTATAAGTTATACATCTTCTTGTATATAGTGATATGGAGCATGCTGGTATAACCTGGGTATCTTCTGTATATATGTACAGCTGGTATAAGTTATACATCTTCTTGTATATAGTGATATGGAGCATGCTGGTATAACCTGGGCATCTTCTGTATATAATTATATATGTACAGCTGGTATAAGTTATACATCTTCTTGTATATAGTGATATGGAGCATGCTGGTATAACCCGGGTATCTTCTGTATATAATTATATATGTACAGCTGGTATTAGTTATACATCTTCTTGTATATAGTGATATGGAGCATGCTGGTATAACCTGGGTATCTCCTGTATATAATTATATATATGTACAGCTGGTATAAGTTATACATCTTCTTGTATATAGTGATATGGAGCATGCTGGTATAACCTGGGTATCTTCTGTATATATGTACAGCTGGTATAAGTTATACATCTTCTTGTATATAGTGATATGGAGCATGCTGGTATAACCTGGGTATCTTCTGTATATAATTATATATGTACAGCTGGTATAAGTTATACATCTTCTTGTATATAGTGATATGGAGCATGCTGGTATAACCTGGGTATCTCCTGTATATAATTATATATGTAGAGCTGGTATAAGTTATACATCTTCTTGTATATAGTGATATGGAGCATGCTGGTATAACCTGGGTATAGACTGTATATAATTATATATGTACAGCTGGTATAAGTTATACATCTTCCTGTATATAGTGATATGGAGCATGCTGGTATAACCTGGGTATCTTCTGTATATAATTATATATGTACAGCTGGTATAAGTTCTACATCTTCTTGTATATAGTGATATGGAGCATGCTGGTATAACCTGGGTATCTTCTGTATATAATTATATATGTACAGCTGGTATAAGTTATATATCTTCTTGTATATAGTGATATGGAGCATGCTGGTATAACCTGGGTATCTCCTGTATATAATTATATATGTACAGCTGGTATAAGTTATACATCTTCCTGTATATAGTGATATGGAGCATGCTGGTATAACCTGGGCATCGTCTGTATATAATTATATATGTACAGCTGGTATAAGTTATACATCTTCTTGTATATAGTGATATGGAGCATGCTGGTATAACCTGGGTATCTTCTGTATATAATTATATATGTACAGCTGGTATAAGTTATACATCTTCTTGTATATAGTGATATGGAGCATGCTGGTATAACCTGGGTATCTCCTGTATATAATTATATATATGTACAGCTGGTATAAGTTATACATCTTCTTGTATATAGTGATATGGAGCATGCTGGTATAACCTGGGTATCTTCTGTATATATGTACAGCTGGTATAAGTTATACATCTTCTTGTATATAGTGATATGGAGCATGCTGGTATAACCTGGGCATCTTCTGTATATAATTATATATGTACAGCTGGTATAAGTTATACATCTTCTTGTATATAGTGATATGGAGCATGCTGGTATAACCCGGGTATCTTCTGTATATAATTATATATGTACAGCTGGTATTAGTTATACATCTTCTTGTATATAGTGATATGGAGCATGCTGGTATGACCTGGGTATCTTCTATATATAATTATATATGTACAGCTGGTATAAGTTACACATCTTCTTGTATATATTGATGTGGAGCATGCTGGTATAACCTGGGTATATTCTGTATATAATTATATATGTACAGCTGGTATAAGTTATACATCTTCTTGTATATAGTGATATGGAGCATGCTTGTATAACCTGGGTATCTCCTGTATATAATTATATATGTACATCTGGTATAAGTTATACATCTTCTTGTATATAGTGATATGGAGCATGCTGGTATAACCTGGGTATCTTCTGTATATAATTATATATGTACAGCTGGTATAAGTTATACATCTTACTGTATACAGTGATATGGAGCATGCTGGTATAACCTGGGTATCGTCTGTATATAATTATATATGTACAGCTGGTATAAGTTATACATCTTCTTGTATATAGTGATATGGAGCATACTGGTATAACCTGGGTTTCTTCTGTGTATAATTCTATATGTACAGCTGGTATTAGTTATACATCTTCTTGTATATAGTGATATGGAGCATGCTGGTATAACCTGGGTATCTTCTGTATATAATTATATATGTACAGCTGGTATAAGTTACACATCTTCTTGTATATAGTGATGTGGAGCATGCTGGTATAACCTGGGTATATTCTGTATATAATTATATATGTACAGCTGGTATAAGTTATACATCTTCTTGTATATAGTGATATGGAGCATGCTTGTATAACCTGGGTATCTCCTGTATATAATTATATATGTACATCTGGTATAAGTTATACATCTTCTTGTATATAGTGATATGGAGCATGCTGGTATAACCTGGGTATCTTCTGTATATAATTATATATGTACAGCTGGTATAAGTTATACATCTTCTTGTATATAGTGATATGGAGCATGCTGGTATAACCTGGGTATCTCCTGTATATAATTATATATGTAGAGCTGGTATAAGTTATACATCTTCTTGTATATAGTGATATGGAGCATGCTGGTATAACCTGGGTATAGACTGTATATAATTATATATGTACAGCTGGTATAAGTTATACATCTTCCTGTATATAGTGATATGGAGCATGCTGGTATAACCTGGGTATCTTCTGTATATAATTATATATGTACAGCTGGTATAAGTTCTACATCTTCTTGTATATAGTGATATGGAGCATGCTGGTATAACCTGGGTATCTTCTGTATATAATTATATATGTACAGCTGGTATAAGTTATATATCTTCTTGTATATAGTGATATGGAGCATGCTGGTATAACCTGGGTATCTCCTGTATATAATTATATATGTACAGCTGGTATAAGTTATACATCTTCCTGTATATAGTGATATGGAGCATGCTGGTATAACCTGGGCATCGTCTGTATATAATTATATATGTACAGCTGGTATAAGTTATACATCTTCTTGTATATAGTGATATGGAGCATGCTGGTATAACCTGGGTATCTTCTGTATATAATTATATATGTACAGCTGGTATAAGTTATACATCTTCTTGTATATAGTGATATGGAGCATGCTGGTATAACCTGGGTATCTCCTGTATATAATTATATATGTACTGCTGGTATAAGTTATACATCTTCTTGTATATAGTGATATGGAGCATGCTGGTATAACCTGGGTATCTTCTGTATATATGTACAGCTGGTATAAGTTATACATCTTCTTGTATATAGTGATATGGAGCATGCTGGTATAACCTGGGCATCTTCTGTATATAATTATATATGTACAGCTGGTATAAGTTATACATCTTCTTGTATATAGTGATATGGAGCATGCTGGTATAACCCGGGTATCTTCTGTATATAATTATATATGTACAGCTGGTATTAGTTATACATCTTCTTGTATATAGTGATATGGAGCATGCTGGTATGACCTGGGTATCTTCTGTATATAATTATATATGTACAGCTGGTATAAGTTACACATCTTCTTGTATATATTGATGTGGAGCATGCTGGTATAACCTGGGTATATTCTGTATATAATTATATATGTACAGCTGGTATAAGTTATACATCTTCTTGTATATAGTGATATGGAGCATGCTTGTATAACCTGGGTATCGTCTGTATGTAATTATATATGTACAGCTGGTATAAGTTATACATCTTCTTGTATATAGTGATATGGAGCATGCTGGTATAACCTGGGTGTCTTCTGTGTATAATTATATATGTACAGCTGATATAAGTTATACATCTTCTTGTATATAGTGATATGGAGCATGCTGGTATAACCTGGGTATCTTCTGTATGTAATTATATATGTACAGCTGGTATGAGTTATACATCTTCTTGTATATAGTGATATGGAGCATGCTGGTATAACCTGGGTATCTTCTGTATGTAATTATATATGTACAGCTGGTATAAGTTATACATCTTCTTGTATATAGTGATATGGAGCATGCTGGTATAACCTGGGTGTCTTCTGTGTATAATTATATATGTACAGCTGATATAAGTTATACATCTTCTTGTATATAGTGATATGGAGCATGCTGGTATAACCTGGGTATCTTCTGTATATAATTATATATGTACAGCTGGTATAAGTTATACATCTTCCTGTATATAGTGATATGGAGCATGCTGGTATAACCTGGGTATCTTCTGTATGTAATTATATATGAACAGCTGATATAAGTTATACATCTTCTTGTATATAGTGATATGGAGCATTCTGGTATAACCTGGGTATCTTCTGTATATAATTATATATGTACAGCGGGTATAAGTTATACATCTTCCTGTATACAGTGATATGGAGCATGCTGGTATAACCTGGGTATCTCCTGTATATAATTATATATGTACAGCTGGTATAAGTTATACATCTTCTTGTATATAGTGATATGGAGCATGCTGGTATAACCTGGGTATCTTCTGTATATAATTATATATATATACAGCTGGTATATGTTATACATCTTCTTGTATATAGTGATATGGAGCATGTTGGTATAACCTGGGTATCTTCTGTATATAAGTATATATGTATAGCTGGTATAAGTTATACATCTTCTTGTATATAGTGATATGGAGCATGCTGGTATAACCTGGGTATCTCTGTGTATATAATTATATATGTACAGCTGGTATAAGTTATACATCTTCCTGTATATAGTGATATGGAGCATACTGGTATAACCTGGGTATCTTCTGTATATAATTATATATGTACAGCTGGTATAAGTTATACATCTTGTATATAGTGATATGGAGCATGCTGGTATAACCTGGGTATCTTCTGTATAGAATTATATATGTACAGCTGGTATAAGTTACACATCTTCTTGTATATAGTGATATGGAGCATGCTGGTATAACCTGGGTATCTTCTGTATATAATTATATATGTACAGCTGGTATACGTTATACATCTTCTTGTGTATAGTGATATGGAGCTTGCTGGTATATCCTGGGTAACTTCTGTATATAATTATATATGTACAGCTGGTATAAGTTATACATATTCCTGTATATAGTGATATGGGGCATGCTGGTATAACCTGGGTATCTCCTGTATATAATTATATATGTACAGCTGGTATAAGTTATATATCTTCTTGTATATAGTGATATGGACCATGCTGGTATAACCTGGGTATCTTCTGTATATAATTATATATGTACAGCTGTTATAAGTTATACATCTTCTTGTATATAGTGATATGGAGCATGCTGGTATTACCTGGGTATCTTCTGCATATAATTATATATGTACAGCTGGTATAAGTTATACATCTTCTTGTATATAGTGATATGGAGCATGCTGGTATAACCTGGGTATCTTCTGTATATAATTATATATGTACAGCTGGTATAAGTTATAAATCTTCCTGTATATAGTGATATGGAGCATGCTGCTATAACCTGGGTATCGTCTGTATATAATTATATATGTACAGCTGGTATAAGTTATACATCTTCTTGTATATAGTGATATGGAGCATGCTGGTATAACCTGGGTATCTTCTGCATATAATTATATATGTACAGCTGGTATAATTTATACATCTTCTTGTATATAGTGATATGGAGCATGCTGGTATAACCTGGGTATCTCCTGTATATAATTATATATGTACAGCTGGTATAAGTTATACATCTTCCTGTATATAGTGATATGGAGCATTCTGGTATAACCTGGGTATCTCCTGTATATAATTATATATGTACAGCTGGTATAAGTTATACATCTTCTTGTATATAGTGATATGGAGCATGCTGGTATAACCTGGGTATATTCTGTATATAATTATATATGTACAGCTGGTATAAGTTATACATCTTCTTGTATATAGTGATATGGAGCATGCTGGTATAACCTGGGTATCTTCTGTATATAATTATATATGTACAGCTGGTATAAGTTATACATCTTCTTGTATATAGTGATATGGAGCATGCTGGTATAACCTGGGCATCTTCTGTATATAATTATATATGTACTGCTGGTATAACCTGGGTATATTCTGTATATAATTATATATGTACAGCTGGTATAAGTTATACATCTTCTTGTATATAGTGATATGGAGCATGCTGGTATAACCTGGGCATCTTCTGTATATAATTATATATGTACAGCTGGTATAAGTTATACATCTTCTTGTATATAGTGATATGGAGCATGCTGGTATAACCTGGGCATCTCCTGTATATAATTATATATATGTACAGCTGGTATAAGTTATACATCTTCTTGTATACAGTGATATGGAGCATGCTGGTATAACCTGGGTATCTCCTGTATATAATTATATATGTACAGCTGGTATAAGTTATACATCTTCTTGTATATAGTGATATGGAGCATGCTGGTATAACCTGGGTATATTCTGTATATAATTATATATGTACAGCTGGTATAAGTTATACATCTTCTTGTATATAGTGATATGGAGCATGCTGGTATAACCTGGGCATCTCCTGTATATAATTATATATATGTACAGCTGGTATAAGTTATACATCTTCTTGTATACAGTGATATGGAGCATGCTGGTATAACCTGGGTATCTCCTGTATATAATTATATATGTACAGCTGGTATAAGTTATACATCTTCTTGTATATAGTGATATGGAGCATGCTGGTATAACCTGGGTATCTTCTGTATATAATTATATATGTACATCTGGTATATGTTATACATCTTCCTGTATATAGTGATATGGAGCATGCTGGTATAACCTGGGTATCTTCTGTATATAATTATATATGTACAGCTGGTATAAGTTATACATCTTCCTGTATATAGTGATATGGAGCATTCTGGTATAACCTGGGTATCTTCTGTATATAATTATATATGTACAGCTGGTATAAGTTATACATCTTCTTGTATATAGTGATATGGAGCATGCTGGTATAACCTGGGTATCTTCTGTATATAATTATATATGTACAGCTGGTATAAGTTATACATCTTCTTGTATATAGTGATATGGAGCATGCTGGTATAACCTGGGTATCTTCTGTATATAATTATATATGTACAGCGGGTATAAGTTATACATCTTCTTGTATATAGTGATATGGAGCATGCTGGTATAAACCTGGGTATGTTCTGTATATAATTATATATGTACAGCTGGTATAAGTTATACATCTTCTTGTATATAGTGATATGGAGCATGCTGGTATAACCTGGGTATCCTCTGAAATACCGATGTGATAAAGTTTGGTGCATTATTTTCGGCAGATTCTTTATTTCTGTTCTGTTGAGCTTACAATCTATTTCCACACTTGGAGGTTCTGAGGAGCTGGTTCTGGGGTCACGTCATTGTTACTCTGAGGTTCTTTTCATTAGTGGAAATATATATATATATATCGCGACACTTCAGGTTTCCATGTACACAGACACGTGACAAGGATCAGTGCGACAGGGAAGCGTTTTCCATATTTTTCTATCTTTGAGATGAAGTGATTCAGTGTAATATTTGCATCGCACTAAATGGGTAAATTCTGGGCCAATAGCCATCATTTCCAGCCAATGAGAGCGCAGCAGGGGCGGCTCGTAATAGAAGTGGGTTAAAAATTTTCGCAAAAAATAGTTGCATGTCTAAAATGAAAAAAATTGTCACATGTTAATCATGAATATGACCCTAATTGTAGCCACGCCCAGTTAATATATCATTTTCTAGAACTGTCATAACCGGCTTCTCTTTCTATTTTTGCTTTCTGTTGTTTTTTTGTGAATCCCCCCCACCCCCCCCCCCACGACGTCCGTTGTAATTTATATTATTTATTTCTTTTTTCTGTTTTCAATTTTCTTCTCTGTTTTTTGATATTTTCTTTCTATTTCTGATTCTCTTCATTTATTATTTTTCTTTTTGAAATTTTGTTTTGTATCTTTTTTTGTTTTTTTCTTGGCTTTTTCTTATACATTTTTGTATCTTTTTAGTTTATTCTTTTTTTTGCTTTATTTGGGATCTTTTTTCTTATTTTATTTATGAATTGTTCATTTTTGTTTTTCTCCTTTTTGTTTTTTTTTTTCTCTTTTCTTTCTATTTTGGATTTTTTTAATTGGTAGTTTTTTTTTACATTTTATTATGTTTTGTCTTGTCTTTTTCTTTCTTTCTTTGTTTTTTTTGTAATGTTTGTATTTTTACTTTTTGTTTTTGTAATTCTTTTTTTTTAGTATTTATTTGTATTTTTTTTAAGTTTTTGTTTTTGTTCCTTTTTTGGTTTTTTTTAATTCCTTTTTTATTATTTATTTGTATTTTCATTTTTACATCTTTGTTTTTCTTCCTTTTTTGTTTTTCTTGTATTTGTTGCTATATTTTATTTTTTTCTTTCCCCTACTCCTGCGCTGAGGTCTCCACACACTGTGCATGGAGTATTATCTCACGCATCACATTAGTGAACTTCCAGATGTACTGAGTATATAGTGCCCCCCCAGCTTCCCCCCTCGCCCCCTCCTCCTCCTCCTCTTACATCTCAGGCAGGAAAGAGTTCTCGTGGCAGATTGTTGTCTAATTAGTTTATAAGAGAAAAAATCTAATTGAATTAAGTTTCCGTGCTCCTCGGGACGGCTGCGGCCTGACAGTTGGTGCGCTCATTCAGTAGACAGGACCCATCTTCTTGATCTAATTAACTTGTTTAACAACCTGCTCCAGTGCAAAGACACCGGCCCAGCACCCACCATTGATGGGGGAGCGCCCTGAACCCTGGCAGTGGGTCACCGGGCTCCCCCCGGGCCCTATAGGTGCCCTGCTGCACATAGAAGCAAGGACGTTAACCCTTTTATATCCACATAACCATTATACACGGAACATATGTACAAGGCCAAGACGCACGTGCGATCTCTTTGTAGTGCGACCCAAAAAGATTCTGCATTTTGTTTAAAAAAAAATCTGCCATTTTTTGCAAATTTTTGAAAAAATTTCAATTTTATTTAAAACAATTGGCTCAAATTTACCGTCATTTTCTGTATCAGATTCTCCGTTATAACCTGAAGGCAACAAATTGACAAAATTGACTGCAAAGTGATGAACTTGGGAGATCAACTTAACGTGGCGTAAAGCGTCATAAATAGGGACAGCGCGAATGCTGCAGAGAATGTGTTTGGTGTCGTAGTCGCCGTATTGTTACTGACGCTCCGTATCTCCCGGATTCGCTTAACCTCTTTAGGACCTATTTTGTTTTAGTCTTTTCTCGCTCTGTCCGTCATAACACGGCGGTCTGGGGGTCTGGCGGTCTGAGGGTCCGGTGCTTTGCTGGACAAGTTCTACTTTATTAGGGCACAATCGTTTTTAACCGTTATTTTAAAATGTTTTTTTCCTATAACAGGTTTTTTTTTTTCCCTTGTAATTTTCTAGAACACACAAATATGGAGGTGTATGAGCCCGGGAATGTGAAGTATATCTATCTATCTCATATCTATCTATCTATCTATCTATCTATCTATCTATCTATCTCATATCTATCTATCTATCTCATATCTATCTATCTATCTATCTATCTATCTATCTCATATCTATCTATCTATCTATCTATCTATCTATCTATCTATCTATCTATCTATCTATCTCATATCTATCTATCTATCTAATATCTATCTATCTCATATCTATCTATCTATCTAATATCTAGCTATCTCATATCTATCTATCTCATATCTATCTCATATCTATCTATCTATCTCATATCTCTCTATCTATCTATCTATCTCATATCTATCTCATATCTATCTCATATCTATCTCTTATCTATCTATCTATCTCATATCTATCTATCTATCTATCTATCTATATCAATCTATCTCATATCTATCTATCTATCTATCTATCTATCTATCTATCTATCTATCTATCTATCTATCTCTCTCATATCTATCTATCTATCTATCTCATATCTATCTCATATCTATCTCATATCTATCTATCTATCTCATATCTATCTATCTATCTCATATCTATCTCATATCTATCCATCCATCCATCTATCTATCTATCTATCTATCTCATATCTATCTATCTATCTATCTATCTATCTATCTCATATCTATCTATCTATCTATCTATCTATCTATCTATCTATCTCATATCTATCTATCTATCTCATATCTATCTATCTATCTCATATCTATCTATTTATCTCATATCTATCTATCTATCTATCTATCTATCTCATATCTATCTATCTATCTATCTCATATCTATCTATCTATCTATCTCATATCTATCTATCTATCTATCTCATATCTATCTATCTATCTATCTCATATCTATCTATCTATCTATCTCATATCTATCTATCTCATATCTATCTCATATCTATCTCATATCTATCTCATATCTATCTCATATCTATCTCATATCTATCTCATATCTATCTCATATCTATCTCATATCTATCTATCTATCTCATATCTATCTATCTATCTCATATCTATCTATCTATCTATCTATCTATCTATCTATCTATCTATCTATCTATCTATCTATCTATCTATCTATCTATCTATCTATCTATCTATCTATCTATCTATCTATCTATCTATCTATCTATCTCATATCTATCTATCTATCTCTCTCATATATATCTATCTATCTATCGATCGATCTATCCATCTTTCCTTCCCCCGGGTGATGAGCACTTCGGCTTCATACAATGGGATGTTCTCCGCATGGGATCAGCGGCGGGACATGAATGGCACAGACAATGGGAAAGCGATTTCTGAATGAATTAGACTTGTAAATGCGTCTTCTGGGAGTGGGCATATTGTGGGGGTCCTCAGCCCTGACCCTGTGACGTGGCTGCGCTCAGGGGTCTTCTCTGCTTTCTCTGAGCTCTGGGTAAATAAGACCCTCTGTGCTTGATGTGCCCGGGGGGTGGGGCAGGACGCTGGTGTCCACTCTCTTGTCACACTACAAGTCCCAGCATGCCCGGCTAGCCACAGACATGGCAGGAAACACCACATGCCTTTATTCCGGCATCTGCTAATCCAGAAATTCTTTTCATTTATGTTGCAGATCTGTGGCACATTGGAGCCCGGAGAACCTTTTATTGGAACCCTCCTGCAGAAAAGGGGGGCCGTTACTTAAATAAGGGGTTACAACCCAGCTTTCCTGGAGTCCTGACTGGTAATGATGTCGCCACCTTGGTCCCACATTACGGCACAACGAGGTAGAGGTTTCATTCAGGAATATAGAAAAGTTGGGTAACAACGCAGGTGGGAGCTGTAGTGTTGTCATTATTAGTAGTCACCCAGCTTTCCCAGGAACAGATATAAAAGTGACCAGTATTTTCACCATCTTTTCGCTGTTTCCGGCGCCTCGTCGCTGCACTGATGGCGTTTGATTACATTTTCCACCAGAGATTTATTTCCCTCATATCTGACGATATTTCTTCTCAAGAGTCTGGGATTATTTCCGCTTGTCTACAAATGATAACGAATCTTCTCTCCGATCGGATGAGCGCGACTCCTCCATCATAGAATAATTGTGATTGAGCATAAGATCCCAATCCACTATAAAATGGCGCCGAGTGCTGGGGAATCATAATACTGTATAATAGTCATTATACCAGTTTGCATATAAACATACATGAGGTCATTGGCGCGCATTTTGAGGCGATTTACTGACATCACGAAGACTTAATCCGAATGAGGCCACATGCTAAAAATGTCACACATCGGCACAGCCAATCACAGCATGAATACTGCGTTGGTTATGAAATGGCTGATAACAGCGAACAATAAATTGTATTCACCTGTCCTACAGTCATCCTCCCCCAGCCTGACATGTCTGATAACAGAGAACAATAGATTGTATTCACCTGTCCTACAGTCATCCTCCCCCAGCCTGACATGTCTGATAACAGAGAACAATAGATTGTAGTCACCTGTCCTACAGTCATCCTCTCACAGCCTGACATGTCTAATAACAGAGAACAATAAATTGTATTCACCTGTCCTACAGTCATCATCTCCCCAACCTGAGATGTCTGATAACAGAGAACAATAGATTGTATTCACCTGTCCTACAGTCATCCTCCCCCAGCCTGACATGTCTGATAACAGAGAACAATAGATTGTAATCACCTGTCCTACAGTCATCCTCCCCCCAGCCTGAGAGGTCGATAACAGTGAACAATAAATTGTATTCACCTGTCCTACAGTCATCCTCCCCCAGCCTGACATGTCTGATAACAGAGAACAATAAATTGTATTCCCCTGTCCTACAGTCATCCTCCCCCCAGCCTGACATGTCTGATAACAGAGAACAATAAATTGTATTCACCTGTCCTACAGTCATCCTCCCCCCAGCCTGACATGTCTGATAACAGAGAACAATAAATTGTATTCACCTGTCCTACAGTCATCCTCCCCCAG
This sequence comes from Rhinoderma darwinii, assembly GCF_050947455.1. Taxonomy (NCBI): domain Eukaryota; kingdom Metazoa; phylum Chordata; class Amphibia; order Anura; family Rhinodermatidae; genus Rhinoderma; species Rhinoderma darwinii. The sequence continues at coordinate 15,218 of NW_027463099.1, forward strand.
CCTGACATGTCTGATAACAGAACAATATATTGTATTCACCTGTCCTACAGTCATCCTCTTCCAGCCTGACCTGTCTGATAACAGAGAACAATAGATTGTATTCACCTGTCCTACAGTCATCCTCTCACAGCCTGACATGTCTAATAACAGAGAACAATAAATTGTATTCACCTGTCCTACAGTCATCTCCCCAGCCTGACATGTCTGATAACAGAGAACAATAGATTGTATTCACCTGTCCTACAGTCATCCTCCCCCAGCCTGACATGTCTGATAACAGAACAATATATTGTATTCACCTGTCCTACAGTCATCATCACCCAGATGTCTGATAACAGAGAACGATAGATTGTATTCACCTGTCCTACAGTCATCCTCCCCCCAGCCTGACATGTCTGATAACAGAGAACAATAGATTGTATTCACCTGTCCTACAGTCATCCTCCCCCAGCCTGACATGTCTGATAACAGAGAACAATAGATTGTATCCACCTGTCCTACAGTCATCCTCCTCCAGCCTGGCAGGTCTGATAACAGAGAACAATAGATTGTATTCACCTGTCCTACAGTCATCCTCCCCCATATGTCTGATAACAGAGAACAATAGATTGTTATCAGATATCTGGGGGAGGATGACTGTAGGACAGGTAAATACAGAGAACAATAGATTGTATTCACCTGTCCTACAGTCATCCTCCCCCAGCCTGACATGTCTGGTAACAGAGAACAATAAATTGTATTCCCCTGTCCTACAGTCATCCTCCCCCCAGCCTGACATGTCTGATAAGAGAACAATAAATTGTATTCCCCTGTCCTACAGTCATCCTCCCCCCAGCCTGACATGTCTGATAACAGAGAACAATAGATTGTATTCTCCTGTCCTACAGTCATCCTCCCCCAGCCTGACATGTCTGATAACAGAACAATAAATTGTATTCACCTGTCCTACAGTCATCATCTCCCCAGCCTGAGATGTCTGATAACAGAGAACAATAGATTGTATTCACCTGTCCTACAGTCATCCTCCCCCAGCCTGACATGTCTGATAACAGAACAATATATTGTATTCACCTGTCCTACAGTCATCCTCTTCCAGCCTGACCTGTCTGATAACAGAGAACAATAGATTGTATTCACCTGTCCTACAGTCATCCTCCCCCCAGCCTGACATGTCTGATAACAGAGAACAATAGATTGTAGTCACCTGTCCTACAGTCATCCTCTACCCAGCCTGACATGTCTGATAACAGAGAACAATAAATTGTATTCACCTGTCCTACAGTCATCCTCCCCCCAGCCTGACATGTCTGATAACAGAGAACAATAGATTGTAGTCACCTGTCCTACAGTCATCCTCTACCCAGCCTGACATGTCTGATAACAGAGAACAATAAATTGTATTCACCTGTCCTACAGTCATCCTCCCCCCAGCCTGACATGTCTGATAACAGAGAACAATAGATTGTAGTCACCTGTCCTACAGTCATCCTCTACCCAGCCTGACATGTCTGATAACAGAGAACAATAAATTGTATTCACCTGTCCTACAGTCATCCTCCCCCAGCCTGACATGTCTGATAACAGAACAATATATTGTATTCACCTGTCCTACAGTCATCATCACCCAGATGTCTGATAACAGAGAACAATAGATTGTATTCACCTGTCCTACAGTCATCCTCCTCCCAGCCTGACATGTCTGATAACAGAGAACAATAGATTGTATTCACCTGTCCTACAGTCATCCTCCCCCAGCCTGACATGTCTGATAACAGAGAACAATAGATTGTATTCACCAGTCCTACAGTCATCCTCCCCCAGCCTGACGTGTCTGATAACAGAGAACAATAGATTGTATTCACCTGTCCTACAGTCATCCTCCCCCAGCCTGACATGTCTGATAACAGAACAATATATTGTATTCACCTGTCCTACAGTCATCCTCTTCCAGCCTGACCTGTCTGATAACAGAGAACAATAGATTGTATTCACCTGTCCTACAGTCATCCTCTCACAGCCTGACATGTCTAATAACAGAGAACAATAAATTGTATTCACCTGTCCTACAGTCATCATCTCCCCAGCCTGACATGTCTGATAACAGAGAACAATAGATTGTATTCACCTGTCCTACAGTCATCCTCCTCCAGCCTGACAGGTCTGATAACAGAGAACAATAGATTGTATTCTCCTGTCCTATAGTCATCCTCCCCCATATGTCTGATAACAGAGAACAATAGATTGTATTTACCTGTCCTACAGTCATCCTCCCCCAGCCTGACATGTCTGATAACAGAGAACAATAGATTGTATTCACCTGTCCTACAGTCATCCTCCCCCAGCCTGAGATGTCTGATAACAGAGAACAATAGATTGTATTCACCTGTCCTACAGTCATCCTCCCCCAGCCTGACATGTCTGATAACAGAGAACAATAGATTGTATTCACCTGTCCTACAGTCATCCTCTCCCCAGCCTGACATCTCTGATAACAGAGAACAATAGATTGTATCCACCTGTCCTACAGTCATCCTCCTCCAGCCTGACAGGTCTGATAACAGAGAACAATAGATTGTATTTACCTGTCCTACAGTCATCCTCCCCCAGATGTCTGATAACAGAGAACAATAGATTGTATTCACCTGTCCTACAGTCATCCTCTACCCAGCCTGACATGTCTGATAACAGAACAATATATTGTATTCACCTGTCCTACAGTCATCCTCTTCCAGCCTGACCTGTCTGATAACAGAGAACAATAGATTGTATTCACCTGTCCTACAGTCATCATCACCCAGACTTCTGATAACAGAGAACAATAGATTGTATTCACCTGTCCTACAGTCATCCTCCTCCCAGCCTGACATGTCTGATAACAGAGAACAATAAATTGTATTCACCTGTCCTACAGTCATCATCTCCCCAGCCTGACATGTCTGATAACAGAGAACAATAGATTGTATTCACCTGTCCTACAGTCATCATCACCCAGACTTCTGATAACAGAGAACAATAGATTGTATTCACCTGTCCTACAGTCATCCTCCTCCCAGCCTGACATGTCTGATAACAGAGAACAATAGATTGTATTCACCTGTCCTACAATCTTCCTACCCCAGCCTGACATGTCTGATAACAGAGAACAATAGATTGTATTCACCAGTCCTACAGTCATCCTCCCCCAGCCTGACGTGTCTGATAACAGAGAACAATAGAGTGTATTCACCTGTCCTACAGTCATCCTCCCCCAGCCTGACGTGTCTGATAACAGAGAACAATAGATTGTATTCACCTGTCCTACAGTCATCCTCCCCCGGCCTGACATGTCTGATAACAGAGAACAATAGATTGTATTCACCTGTCCTACAGTCATCCTCCCCCGGCCTGACATGTCTGATAACAGAGAACAATAGATTGTATCCACCTGTCCTACAGTCATCCTCCTCCAGCCTGACAGGTCTGATAACAGAGAACAATAGAGTGTATTCACCTGTCCTACAATCATCCTCCCCCAGCCTGACATGTGGTATAACCGAGAACAATAGATTGTATTCACCTGTCCTACAATCTTCCTCCCCCAGCCTGACATGTCTGATAACAGAGAACAATAGATTGAATTCACCTGTCCTACAGTCATCCTCCCCCAGCCTGACATGTCTGATAACAGAACAATAGATTGTATTCACCAGTCCTACAGTCATCCTCCCCCAGCCTGACGTGTCTGATAACAGAGAACAATAGATTGTATTCACCTGTCCTACAGTCATCCTCCCCCAGCCTGACATGTCTGATAACAGAGAACAATAGATTGTAATCACCTGTCCTACAGTCATCCTCCCCCAGCCTGACAGGTTGATAACAGAGAACAATAAATTGTATTCACCTGTCCTACAGTCATCCTCCTCCCAGCCTGACATGTCTGATAACAGAGAACAATAGATTGTATTCACCTGTCCTACAGTCATCCTCCCCCCAGCCAGACATCTCTGATAACAGAGAACAATAGATTGTATTCACCTGTCCTACAGTCATCCTCCCCCGGCCTGACATGTCTGATAACAGAGAACAATAGATTGTATTCACCTGTCCTACAGTCATCCTCCCCCAGCCTGACATGTCTGATAACAGAGAACAATAGATTGTATCCACCTGTCCTACAGTCATCCTCCTCCAGCCTGGCAGGTCTGATAACAGAGAACAATAGATTGTATTCACCTGTCCTACAGTCATCCTCCCCCATATGTCTGATAACAGAGAACAATAGATTGTATTCACCTGTCCTACAGTCATCCTCCCCCAGATGTCTGATAACAGAGAACAATAGATTGTATTCACCTGTCCTACAGTCATCCTCCCCCAGCCTGACATGTCTGATAACAGAGAACAATAGATTGTAATCACCTGTCCTACAGTCATCCTCCCCCCAGCCTGACAGGTTGATAACAGAGAACAATAAATTGTATTCACCTGTCCTACAGTCATCCTCCTCCCAGCCTGACATGTCTGATAACAGAGAACAATAGATTGTATTCACCTGTCCTACAGTCATCCTCCCCCAGCCTGACATGTCTGATAACAGAACAATAGATTGTATTCACCTGTCCTACAGTCATCCTCTCCCAGCCTGACATGTCTAATAACAGAGAACAATAGATTGTATTCACCTGTCCTACAGTCATCATCCCCCAGCCTGACATGTGGGATAACCGAGAACAATAGATTGTATTCACCTGTCCTACAATCTTCCTACCCCAGCCTGACATGTCTGATAACAGGACAATAGATTGTATTCACATGTCCTACAGTCATCCTCCCCCAGCCTGACATGTCTGATAACAGAGAACAATAGATTGTATTCACCTATCCTACAGTCATCCTCCCCCAGCCTGACACGTCTGATAACAGAGAACAATAGATTGTATTCACCTGTCCTACAGTCATCCTCCCCCTGCCTGACACGTCTGATAACAGAGAACAATAGATTGTATTCACCTGTCCTACAGTCATCCTCCCCCAGCCTGACATGTCTGATAACAGAGAACAATAGATTGTATTCACCTGTCCTACAGTCATCCTCCCCCAGATGTCTGATAACAGAGAACAATAGATTGTATTCACCTGTCCTACAGTCATCCTCCCCCAGCCTGACATGTCTGATAACAGAGAACAATAGATTGTAATCACCTGTCCTACAGTCATCCTCCCCCAGCCTGACATGTCTGATAACAGAGAATAGATTGTATTCACCTGTCCTACAGTCATCCTCCCCCAGCCTGACATGTGGGATAACAGAGAACAATAGATTGAATTCACCTGTCCTACAGTCATCCTCCCTCAGATGTCTGATAACAGAGAACAATAGATTGTATTCACCTGTCCTACAGTCATCCTCCCCCTGCCTGACACGTCTGATAACAGAGAACAATAGATTGTATTCACCTGTCCTACAGTCATCCTCCACCCAGCCTGACATATCTGATAACAGAGAACAATAGATTGTATTCACCTGTCCTACAGTCATCCTCTCCCCAGCCTGACATGTCTGATAACAGAGAACAATAGATTGTATTCACTTGTACTAGTCATCCTCCCCCAGCCTGACAGGTCTGATAACAGAGAACAATAGATTGTATTCACCTGTCCTACAGTCATCCTCCCCCATATGTCTGATAACAGAGAACAATAGATTGTATTCACCTGTCCTACAGTCATCCTCCCCCAGCCTGACATGTCTGATAACAGACAACAATAATTTGTATTCACCTGTCCTACAATCATCCTCCCCAGCCTGACATGTGTGATAACAGAGAACAATAGATTGTATTCACCTGTCCTACAGTCATCCTCCCCCCAGCCTGACATGTCTGATAACAGAGAACAATAGATTGTATTCACCTGTCCTACAGTCATCCTCCCCCAGCCTGCCATGTCGGATAACAGAAAACAATAGCTTGTATTCACCTGTCCTACAGTCACCCTCCCCCAGCCTGACATGTCTGATAACAGAGAACAATATATTGTATTCACCTGTCCTACAGTCATCCTCCCCCAGCCTGACATATCTGATAACAGAGAACAATAGATTGTATTCACCTGTCCTACAATCATCCTTCCCCAGCCTGACATTTCTGATAACAGAGAACAATAGATTGTATTCACCTGTCCTACAGTCATCCTCCCCCAGACTGACATGTCTGATAACAGAGAACAATAGATTGTATTCACCTGTACTAGTCATCCTCCCCCAGCCTGACATGTCTGATAACAGAGAACAATATATTGTATTCACCTGTCCTACAATCATCCTCCCCCAGCCTGATATGTCTGATAACAGAGAACAATAGATTGTATTCACCTGTCCTACAGTCATCCTCCCCACAGCCTGACATCTCTGATAACAGAGAACAAGAGATTGTATTAACCTGTCCTACAGTCATCCTCCCCCAGCCTGACATGTCTGATAACAGAGAACAATAGATTGTATCCACCTGTCCTACAGTCATCCTCCCTCAGCCTGACATGTCTGATAACAGAGAACGATAGATTGTATTCACCTGTCCTACAGTCATCCTCCCCCAGATGTCTGATAACAGAGAACAATAGATTGTATTCACCTGTCCTACAGTCATCCTCCCCCCAGCCTGAGAGGTCGATAACAGTGAACAATAAATTGTATTCACCTGTCCTACAGTCATCCTCCCCCCAGCCTGACATGTCTGATAACAGAACAATAGATTGTATTCACCTGTCCTACAGTCATCCTCTCCCAGCCTGACATGTCTGATAACAGAGAACAATAAATTGTATTCACCTGTCCTACAGTCATCCTCCCCCCAGCCTGACATGTCTGATAACAGAGAACAATAGATTGTAGTCACCTGTCCTACAGTCATCCTCCCCCAGCCTGACATGTCTGATAACAGAGAACAATAAATTGTATTCCCCTGTCCTACAGTCATCCTCCCCCCAGCCTGACATGTCTGATAACAGAACAATAGATTGTATTCACCTGTCCTACAGTCATCCTCCCCCCAGCCTGACATGTCTGATAACAGAGAACAATAAATTGTATTCACCTGTCCTACAGTCATCCTCCCCCAGCCTGACATGTCTGATAACAGAACAATATATTGTATTCACCTGTCCTACAGTCATCCTCTTCCAGCCTGACATGTCTGATAACAGAGAACAATAGATTGTATTCACCTGTCCTACAGTCATCCTCCCCCAGCCTGACATGTCTGATAACAGAACAATATATTGTATTCACCTGTCCTACAGTCATCATCACCCAGATGTCTGATAACAGAGAACAATAGATTGTATTCACCTGTCCTACAGTCATCCTCCTCCCAGCCTGACATGTCTGATAACAGAGAACAATAGATTGTATTCACCAGTCCTACAGTCATCCTCCCCCAGCCTGACGTGTCTGATAACAGAGAACAATAGTGTATTCACCTGTCCTACAGTCATCCTCCCCCAGCCTGACGTGTCTGATAACAGAGAACAATAGATTGTATTCACCTGTCCTACAGTCATCCTCTCCCCAGCCTGACATGTCTAATAACAGAGAACAATAGATTGTATTCACCTGTCCTACAGTCATCCTCCCCCCAGCCTGACATCTCTGATAACAGAGAACAATAGATTGTATTCACCTGTCCTACAGTCATCCTCCCCCAGCCTGACATGTCTGATAACAGAGAACAATAGATTGTATTCACCTGTCCTACAGTCATCCTCCCCCAGCCTGACATGTCTGATAACAGAGAACAATAAATTGTATTCACCTGTCCTACAGTCATCCTCCCCCATATGTCTGATAACAGAGAACAATAGATTGTATTTACCTGTCCTACAGTCATCCTCCCCCAGATGTCTGATAACAGAGAACAATAGATTGTATTCACCTGTCCTACAGTCATCCTCCTCCCAGCCTGACATGTCTGATAACAGAGAACAATAGATTGTATTCCCCTGTCCTACAGTCATCCTCCCCCCAGCCTGACATGTCTGATAAGAGAACAATAAATTGTATTCCCCTGTCCTACAGTCATCCTCCCCCCAGCCTGACATGTCTGATAACAGAGAACAATAGATTGTATTCTCCTGTCCTACAGTCATCCTCCCCCAGCCTGACATGTCTGATAACAGAACAATAAATTGTATTCACCTGTCCTACAGTCATCATCTCCCCAGCCTGAGATGTCTGATAACAGAGAACAATAGATTGTATTCACCTGTCCTACAGTCATCCTCCCCCAGCCTGACATGTCTGATAACAGAACAATATATTGTATTCACCTGTCCTACAGTCATCCTCTTCCAGCCTGACCTGTCTGATAACAGAGAACAATAAATTGTATTCACCTGTCCTACAGTCATCCTCCCCCCAGCCTGACATGTCTGATAACAGAGAACAATAGATTGTAGTCACCTGTCCTACAGTCATCCTCTACCCAGCCTGACATGTCTGATAACAGAGAACAATAAATTGTATTCACCTGTCCTACAGTCATTCTCCCCCAGCCTGACATGTCTGATAACAGAACAATATATTGTATTCACCTGTCCTACAGTCATCATCACCCAGATGTCTGATAACAGAGAACAATAGATTGTATTCACCTGTCCTACAGTCATCCTCCTCCCAGCCTGACATGTCTGATAACAGAGAACAATAGATTGTATTCACCTGTCCTACAGTCATCCTCCTCCCAGCCTGACATGTCTGATAACAGAGAACAATAGATTGTATTCACCTGTCCTACAGTCATCCTCCCCCAGCCTGACATGTCTGATAACAGAGAACAATAGATTGTATTCACCTGTCCTACAGTCATCCTCCCCCAGCCTGATGTGTCTGATAACAGAGAACAATAGATTGTATTCACCTGTCCTACAATCATCCTCCCCCAGCCTGATATGTGGGATAACCGAGAACAATAGATTGTATTCACCTGTCCTACAATCTTCCTACCGCAGCCTGACATGTCTGATAACAGAGAACAATAGATTGTATTCACCTGTCCTACAGTCATCCTCTACCCAGCCTGACATGTCTGATAACAGAACAATATATTGTATTCACCTGTCCTACAGTCATCCTCTTCCAGCCTGACCTGTCTGATAACAGAGAACAATAGATTGTATTCACCTGTCCTACAGTCATCCTCCCCCAGCCTGACATGTCTGATAACAGAACAATATATTGTATTCACCTGTCCTACAGTCATCCTCTTCCAGCCTGACCTGTCTGATAACAGAGAACAATAGATTGTATTCACCTGTCCTACAGTCATCCTCTCACAGCCTGACATGTCTAATAACAGAGAACAATAAATTGTATTCACCTGTCCTACAGTCATCATCTCCCCAGCCTGACATGTCTGATAACAGAGAACAATAGATTGTATTCACCTGTCCTACAGTCATCCTCCTCCAGCCTGACAGGTCTGATAACAGAGAACAATAGATTGTATTCTCCTGTCCTACAGTCATCCTCCCCCATATGTCTGATAACAGAGAACAATAGATTGTATTTACCTGTCCTACAGTCATCCTCCCCCAGCCTGACATGTCTGATAACAGAGAACAATAGATTGTAATCACCTGTCCTACAGTCATCCTCCCCCCAGCCTGACAGGTCGATAACAGAGAACAATAAATTGTATTCACCTGTCCTACAGTCATCCTCCTCCCAGCCTGACATGTCTGATAACAGAGAACAATAGATTGTATTCACCTGTCCTACAGTCATCCTCCCCCAGCCTGACATGTCTGGTAACAGAGAACAATAGATTGTATTCACCTGTCCTACAGTCATCATCTCCCCAGCCTGACATGTCTGATAACAGAGAACAATAGATTGTAGTCACCTGTCCTACAGTCATCCTCCCCCAGCCTGACATGTCTGATAACAGAGAACAATAAATTGTATTCCCCTGTCCTACAGTCATCCTCCCCCCAGCCTGACATGTCTGATAACAGAGAACAATAAATTGTATTCACCTGTCCTACAGTCATCCTCCCCCCAGCCTGACATGTCTGATAACAGAGAACAATAGATTGTATTCACCTGTCCTACAGTCATCCTCCCCCAGCCTGACATGTCTGATAACAGAGAACAATAGATTGTATTCACCTGTCCTACAGTCATCCTCTCACAGCCTGACATGTCTAATAACAGAGAACAATAAATTGTATTCACCTGTCCTACAGTCATCATCTCCCCAGCCTGACATGTCTGATAACAGAGAACAATAGATTGTATTCACCTGTCCTACAGTCATCCTCCCCCAGCCTGACATGTCTGATAACAGAACAATATATTGTATTCACCTGTCCTACAGTCATCCTCTTCCAGCCTGACCTGTCTGATAACAGAGAACAATAGATTGTATTCACCTGTCCTACAGTCATCCTCTCACAGCCTGACATGTCTAATAACAGAGAACAATAAATTGTATTCACCTGTCCTACAGTCATCCTCCCCCAGCCTGACATGTCTGATAACAGAACAATATATTGTATTCACCTGTCCTACAGTCATCCTCCTCCCAGCCTGACATGTCTGATAACAGAGAACAAGAGATTGTATTCACCTGTCCTACAGTCATCCTCCCCCAGCCTGATGTGTCTGATAACAGAGAACAATAGATTGTATTCACCTGTCCTACAGTCATCCTCCCCCAGCCTGACATGTCTGATAACAGAGAACAATAGATTGTAATCACCTGTCCTACAGTCATCCTCCCCCAGCCTGACATGTCTGATAACAGAGAATAGATTGTATTCACCTGTCCTACAGTCATCCTCCCCCAGCCTGACATGTGGGATAACAGAGAACAATAGATTGAATTCACCTGTCCTACAGTCATCCTCCCTCAGCCTGACATGTCTGATAACAGAGAACGATAGATTGTATTCACCTGTCCTACAGTCATCCTCCCCCAGATGTCTGATAACAGAGAACAATAGATTGTATTCACCTGTCCTACAGTCATCCTCCCCCAGCCTGACATGTCTGATAACAGAGAACAATAGATTGTATTCACCTATCCTACAGTCATCCTCCCCCTGCCTGACACGTCTGATAACAGAGAACAATAGATTGTATTCACCTGTCCTACAGTCATCCTCCACCCAGCCTGACATATCTGATAACAGAGAACAATAGATTGTATTCACCTGTCCTACAGTCATCCTCTCCCCAGCCTGACATGTCTGATAACAGAGAACAATAGATTGTATTCACTTGTACTAGTCATCCTCCCCCAGCCTGACAGGTCTGATAACAGAGAACAATAGATTGTATTCACCTGTCCTACAGTCATCCTCCCCCATATGTCTGATAACAGAGAACAATAGATTGTATTCACCTGTCCTACAGTCATCCTCCCCCAGCCTGACATGTCTGATAACAGACAACAATAATTTGTATTCACCTGTCCTACAGTCATCCTCCCCCAGCCTGCCATGTCGGATAACAGAAAACAATAGCTTGTATTCACCTGTCCTACAGTCACCCTCCCCCAGCCTGACATGTCTGATAACAGAGAACAATTGTTTGTATTCACCTGTCCTACAGTAATCCTCCCCCAGCCTGACATGTCTGATAACAGAGAACAATATATTGTATTCACCTGTCCTACAGTCATCCTCCCCCAGCCTGACATATCTGATAACAGAGAACAATAGATTGTATTCACCTGTCCTACAATCATCCTTCCCCAGCCTGACATTTCTGATAACAGAGAACAATAGATTGTATTCACCTGTCCTACAGTCATCCTCCCCCAGACTGACATGTCTGATAACAGAGAACAATAGATTGTATTCACCTGTACTAGTCATCCTCCCCCAGCCTGACATGTCTGATAACAGAGAACAATATATTGTATTCACCTGTCCTACAATCATCCTCCCCCAGCCTGATATGTCTGATAACAGAGAACAATAGATTGTATTCACCTGTCCTACAGTCATCCTCCCCACAGCCTGACATCTCTGATAACAGAGAACAAGAAATTGTATTAACCTGTCCTACAGTCATCCTCCCCCAGCCTGACATGTCTGATAACAGAGAACAATAGATTGTATCCACCTGTCCTACAGTCATCCTCCCTCAGCCTGACATGTCTGATAACAGAGAACGATAGATTGTATTCACCTGTCCTACAGTCATCCTCCCCCAGATGTCTGATAACAGAGAACAATAGATTGTATTCACCTGTCCTACAGTCATCCTCCCCCCAGCCTGAGAGGTCGATAACAGTGAACAATAAATTGTATTCACCTGTCCTACAGTCATCCTCCCCCCAGCCTGACATGTCTGATAACAGAACAATAGATTGTATTCACCTGTCCTACAGTCATCCTCTCCCAGCCTGACATGTCTGATAACAGAGAACAATAAATTGTATTCACCTGTCCTACAGTCATCCTCCCCCCAGCCTGACATGTCTGATAACAGAGAACAATAGATTGTAGTCACCTGTCCTACAGTCATCCTCCCCCAGCCTGACATGTCTGATAACAGAGAACAATAAATTGTATTCCCCTGTCCTACAGTCATCCTCCCCCCAGCCTGACATGTCTGATAACAGAGAACAATAAATTGTATTCACCTGTCCTACAGTCATCCTCCCCCCAGCCTGACATGTCTGATAACAGAGAACAATAAATTGTATTCACCTGTCCTACAGTCATCCTCCCCCAGCCTGACATGTCTGATAACAGAACAATATATTGTATTCACCTGTCCTACAGTCATCCTCTCCCCAGCCTGACATGTCTAATAACAGAGAACAATAGATTGTATTCACCTGTCCTACAGTCATCCTCCCCCCAGCCTGACATCTCTGATAACAGAGAACAATAGATTGTATTCACCTGTCCTACAGTCATCCTCTTCCAGCCTGACCTGTCTGATAACAGAGAACAATAGATTGTATTCACCTGTCCTACAGTCATCCTCCCCCAGCCTGACATGTCTGATAACAGAACAATATATTGTATTCACCTGTCCTACAGTCATCATCACCCAGATGTCTGATAACAGAGAACAATAGATTGTATTCACCTGTCCTACAGTCATCCTCCTCCCAGCCTGACATGTCTGATAACAGAGAACAATAGATTGTATTCACCAGTCCTACAGTCATCCTCCCCCAGCCTGACGTGTCTGATAACAGAGAACAATAGTGTATTCACCTGTCCTACAGTCATCCTCCCCCAGCCTGACGTGTCTGATAACAGAGAACAATAGATTGTATTCACCTGTCCTACAGTCATCCTCTCCCCAGCCTGACATGTCTAATAACAGAGAACAATAGATTGTATTCACCTGTCCTACAGTCATCCTCCCCCCAGCCTGACATCTCTGATAACAGAGAACAATAGATTGTATTCACCTGTCCTACAGTCATCCTCCCCCAGCCTGACATGTCTGATAACAGAGAACAATAGATTGTATTCACCTGTCCTACAGTCATCCTCCCCCAGCCTGACATGTCTGATAACAGAGAACAATAAATTGTATTCACCTGTCCTACAGTCATCCTCCCCCATATGTCTGATAACAGAGAACAATAGATTGTATTTACCTGTCCTACAGTCATCCTCCCCCAGATGTCTGATAACAGAGAACAATAGATTGTATTCACCTGTCCTACAGTCATCCTCCTCCCAGCCTGACATGTCTGATAACAGAGAACAATAGATTGTATTCACCTGTCCTACAGTCATCCTCCCCCAGCCTGACATGTCTGGTAACAGAGAACAATAAATTGTATTCCCCTGTCCTACAGTCATCCTCCCCCCAGCCTGACATGTCTGATAAGAGAACAATAAATTGTATTCCCCTGTCCTACAGTCATCCTCCCCCCAGCCTGACATGTCTGATAACAGAGAACAATAGATTGTATTCTCCTGTCCTACAGTCATCCTCCCCCAGCCTGACATGTCTGATAACAGAACAATAAATTGTATTCACCTGTCCTACAGTCATCATCTCCCCAGCCTGAGATGTCTGATAACAGAGAACAATAGATTGTATTCACCTGTCCTACAGTCATCCTCCCCCCAGCCTGACATGTCTGATAACAGAGAACAATAAATTGTATTCACCTGTCCTACAGTCACCCTCCCCCCAGCCTGACATGTCTGATAACAGAGAACAATAGATTGTAGTCACCTGTCCTACAGTCATCCTCTACCCAGCCTGACATGTCTGATAACAGAGAACAATAAATTGTATTCACCTGTCCTACAGTCATTCTCCCCCAGCCTGACATGTCTGATAACAGAACAATATATTGTATTCACCTGTCCTACAGTCATCATCACCCAGATGTCTGATAACAGAGAACAATAGATTGTATTCACCTGTCCTACAGTCATCCTCCTCCCAGCCTGACATGTCTGATAACAGAGAACAATAGATTGTATTCACCTGTCCTACAGTCATCCTCCTCCCAGCCTGACATGTCTGATAACAGAGAACAATAGATTGTATTCACCTGTCCTACAGTCATCCTCCCCCAGCCTGACATGTCTGATAACAGAGAACAATAGATTGTATTCACCTGTCCTACAGTCATCCTCCCCCAGCCTGATGTGTCTGATAACAGAGAACAATAGATTGTATTCACCTGTCCTACAATCATCCTCCCCCAGCCTGATATGTGGGATAACCGAGAACAATAGATTGTATTCACCTGTCCTACAATCTTCCTACCGCAGCCTGACATGTCTGATAACAGAGAACAATAGATTGTATTCACCTGTCCTACAGTCATCCTCTACCCAGCCTGACATGTCTGATAACAGAACAATATATTGTATTCACCTGTCCTACAGTCATCCTCTTCCAGCCTGACCTGTCTGATAACAGAGAACAATAGATTGTATTCACCTGTCCTACAGTCATCCTCCCCCAGCCTGACATGTCTGATAACAGAACAATATATTGTATTCACCTGTCCTACAGTCATCCTCTTCCAGCCTGACCTGTCTGATAACAGAGAACAATAGATTGTATTCACCTGTCCTACAGTCATCCTCTCACAGCCTGACATGTCTAATAACAGAGAACAATAAATTGTATTCACCTGTCCTACAGTCATCTCCCCAGCCTGACATGTCTGATAACAGAGAACAATAGATTGTATTCACCTGTCCTACAGTCATCCTCCTCCAGCCTGACAGGTCTGATAACAGAGAACAATAGATTGTATTCTCCTGTCCTACAGTCATCCTCCCCCATATGTCTGATAACAGAGAACAATAGATTGTATTTACCTGTCCTACAGTCATCCTCCCCCAGCCTGACATGTCTGATAACAGAGAACAATAGATTGTAATCACCTGTCCTACAGTCATCCTCCCCCCAGCCTGACAGGTCGATAACAGAGAACAATAAATTGTATTCACCTGTCCTACAGTCATCCTCCTCCCAGCCTGACATGTCTGATAACAGAGAACAATAGATTGTATTCACCTGTCCTACAGTCATCCTCCCCCAGCCTGACATGTCTGGTAACAGAGAACAATAGATTGTATTCACCTGTCCTACAGTCATCATCTCCCCAGCCTGACATGTCTGATAACAGAGAACAATAGATTGTAGTCACCTGTCCTACAGTCATCCTCCCCCAGCCTGACATGTCTGATAACAGAGAACAATAAATTGTATTCCCCTGTCCTACAGTCATCCTCCCCCCAGCCTGACATGTCTGATAACAGAGAACAATAAATTGTATTCACCTGTCCTACAGTCATCCTCCCCCAGCCTGAGATGTCTGATAACAGAGAACAATAGATTGTATTCACCTGTCCTACAGTCATCCTCCCCCAGCCTGACATGTCTGATAACAGAGAACAATAGATTGTATTCACCTGTCCTACAGTCATCCTCTCACAGCCTGACATGTCTAATAACAGAGAACAATAAATTGTATTCACCTGTCCTACAGTCATCATCTCCCCAGCCTGACATGTCTGATAACAGAGAACAATAGATTGTATTCACCTGTCCTACAGTCATCCTCCCCCAGCCTGACATGTCTGATAACAGAACAATATATTGTATTCACCTGTCCTACAGTCATCCTCTTCCAGCCTGACCTGTCTGATAACAGAGAACAATAGATTGTATTCACCTGTCCTACAGTCATCCTCTCCCCAGCCTGACATCTCTGATAACAGAGAACAATAAATTGTATTCACCTGTCCTACAGTCATCCTCCCCCAGCCTGACATGTCTGATAACAGAACAATATATTGTATTCACCTGTCCTACAGTCATCCTCCTCCCAGCCTGACATGTCTGATAACAGAGAACAAGAGATTGTATTCACCTGTCCTACAGTCATCCTCCCCCAGCCTGATGTGTCTGATAACAGAGAACAATAGATTGTATTCACCTGTCCTACAATCATCCTCCCCCAGCCTGATATGTGGGATAACCGAGAACAATAGATTGTATTCACCTGTCCTACAATCTTCCTACCCCAGCCTGACATGTCTGATAACAGAGAACAATAGATTGTATTCACCTGTCCTACAGTCATCCTCTCCCCAGCCTGACATCTCTGATAACAGAGAACAATAGATTGTATCCACCTGTCCTACAGTCATCCTCCTCCAGCCTGACAGGTCTGATAACAGAGAACAATAGATTGTATTTACCTGTCCTACAGTCATCCTCCCCCAGATGTCTGATAACAGAGAACAATAGATTGTATTCACCTGTCCTACAGTCATCATCACCCAGATGTCTGATAACAGAGAACAATAGATTGTATTCACCTGTCCTACAGTCATCCTCTACCCAGCCTGACATGTCTGATAACAGAACAATATATTGTATTCACCTGTCCTACAGTCATCCTCTTCCAGCCTGACCTGTCTGATAACAGAGAACAATAGATTGTATTCACCTGTCCTACAGTCATCCTCTCACAGCCTGACATGTCTAATAACAGAGAACAATAAATTGTATTCACCTGTCCTACAGTCATCATCTCCCCAGCCTGACATGTCTGATAACAGAGAACAATAGATTGTATTCACCTGTCCTACAGTCATCATCACCCAGACTTCTGATAACAGAGAACAATAGATTGTATTCACCTGTCCTACAGTCATCCTCCTCCCAGCCTGACATGTCTGATAACAGAGAACAATAGATTGTATTCACCTGTCCTACAGTCATCCTCCCCCAGCCTGATGTGTCTGATAACAGAGAACAATAGATTGTATTCACCTGTCCTACAATCATCCTCCCCCAGCCTGATATGTGGGATAACCGAGAACAATAGATTGTATTCACCTGTCCTACAATCTTCCTACCCCAGCCTGACATGTCTGATAATAGAGAACAATAGATTGTATTCACCAGTCCTACAGTCATCCTCCCCCAGCCTGACGTGTCTGATAACAGAGAACAATAGAGTGTATTCACCTGTCCTACAGTCATCCTCCCCCAGCCTGACGTGTCTGATAACAGAGAACAATAGATTGTATTCACCTGTCCTACAGTCATCCTCTCCCAGCCTGACATGTTTGATAACAGAGAACAATAGATTGTATTCACCTGTCCTACAGTCATCCTCTCCCCAGCCTGACATGTCTAATAACAGAGAACAATAGATTGTATTCACCTGTCCTACAGTCATCCTCCCCCCAGCCTGACATCTCTGATAACAGAGAACAATAGATTGTATTCACCTGTCCTACAGTCATCCTCCCCCGGCCTGACATGTCTGATAACAGAGAACAATAGATTGTATCCACCTGTCCTACAGTCATCCTCCTCCAGCCTGACAGGTCTGATAACAGAGAACAATAGATTGTATTCACCTGTCCTACAGTCATCCTCCCCCAGCCTGACATGTCTGATAACAGAGAACAATAGATTGTATTTACCTGTCCTACAGTCATCCTCCCCCAGATGTCTGATAACAGAGAACAATAGATTGTAATCACCTGTCCTACAGTCATCCTCCCCCCAGCCTGACATCTCTGATAACAGAGAACAATAGATTGTATTCACCTGTCCTACAGTCATCCTCCCCCGGCCTGACATGTCTGATAACAGAGAACAATAGATTGTATCCACCTGTCCTACAGTCATCCTCCTCCAGCCTGACAGGTCTGATAACAGAGAACAATAGATTGTATTCACCTGTCCTACAGTCATCCTCCCCCAGCCTGACATGTCTGGTAACAGAGAACAATAGATTGTATTCACCTGTCCTACAGTCATCCTCCCTCAGCCTGACATGTCTGATAACAGAGAACAATAGATTGTATTCACCTGTCCTACAGTCATCCTCCCCAGCCTGACATGTCTGATAACAGAACAATAGATTGTATTCACCTGTCCTACAGTCATCCTCTCCCAGCCTGACATGTCTGATAACAGAGAACAATAGATTGTATTCACCTGTCCTACAGTCATCCTCCCCCAGCCTGACATGTCTGATAACAGAGAACAATAGATTGAATTCACCTGTCCTACAGTCATCCTCCCTCAGCCTGATATGTGGGATAACCGAGAACAATAGATTGTATTCACCTGTCCTACAGTCATCCTCCCCCAGCCTGACGTGTCTGATAACAGAGAACAATAGATTGTATTCACCAGTCCTACAGTCATCCTCCCCCAGCCTGACGTGTCTGATAACAGAGAACAATAGATTGTATTCACCTGTCCTACAGTCATCCTCCCCCCAGCCTGACATCTCTGATAACAGAGAACAATAGATTGTATTCACCTGTCCTACAGTCATCCTCCCCCGGCCTGACATGTCTGATAACAGAGAACAATAGATTGTATTCACCTGTCCTACAGTCATCCTCCCCCAGCCTGACATGTCTGATAACAGAGAACAATAGATTGTATCCACCTGTCCTACAGTCATCCTCCTCCAGCCTGACAGGTCTGATAACAGAGAACAATAGATTGTATTCACCTGTCCTACAGTCATCCTCCCCCATATGTCTGATAACAGAGAACAATAGATTGTATTCGCCTGTCCTACAGTCATCCTCTCCCAGCCTGACATGTTTGATAACAGAGAACAATAGATTGTATTCACCTGTCCTACAGTCATCCTCTCCCCAGCCTGACATCTCTGATAACAGAGAACAATAGATTGTATTCACCTGTCCTACAGTCATCCTCCCCCGGCCTGACATGTCTGATAACAGAGAACAATAGATTGTATCCACCTGTCCTACAGTCATCCTCCTCCAGCCTGACAGGTCTGATAACAGAGAACAATAGATTGTATTCACCTGTCCTACAGTCATCCTCCCCAGCCTGACGTGTCTGATAACAGAGAACAATAGAGTGTATTCACCCTGTCCTACAGTCATCCTCCCCCAGCCTGACGTGTCTGATAACAGAGAACAATAGATTGTATTCACCTGTCCTACAGTCATCCTCCCCCAGCCTGACGTGTCTGATAACAGAGAACAATAGATTGTATTTTACCTGTCCTACAGTCATCCTCCCCAGATGTCTGATAACAGAGAACAATAGATTGTATTCACCTGTCCTACAGTCATCATCTCCCCAGCCTGAGATGTCTGATAACAGAGAACAATAGATTGTATTCACCTGTCCTACAGTCATCCTCCCCCAGCCTGACATGTCTGATAACAGAACATATATGTATTCACCTGTCCTACAGTCATCCTCTTCCAGCCTGACCTGTCTGATAACAGAGAACAATAGATTGTATTCACCTGTCCTACAGTCATCCTCCCCCCAGCCTGACATGTCTGATAACAGAGAACAATAGATTGTAGTCACCTGTCTACAGTCATCCTCTACCCAGCCTGACATGTCTGATAACAGAGAACAATAAATTGTATTCACCTGTCCTACAGTCATTCCTCCCCCAGCCTGACATGTCTGATAACAGAACAATATATTGTATTCACCCTGTCCTACAGTCATCATCACCCAGATGTCTGATAACAGAGAACAATAGATTGTATCACCTGTCCTACAGTCATCCTCCTCCCAGCCTGACATGTCTGATAACAGAGAACAATAGATTGTATTTCACCTGTCCTACAGTCATCCTCCCCAGCCTGACATGTCTGATAACAGAGAAACAATATATTGTATTCACCTGTCCTACAGTCATCCTCCCCAGCCTGATGTGTCTGATAACAGAGAACAATAGATTGGTATTCACCTGTCCTACAATCATCCTTCCCCCAGCCTGATTATGTGGATAACAGAGAACAATAGATTGTATTCACCTGTCCTACAATCTTCCTACCGCAGCCTGACA
>NW_027463100.1:0-35514 GCF_050947455.1 Rhinoderma darwinii
ATTCGTCTCAGCGCCTGGCAATTAGTATAGAAGCACTGTCTTTGACTTCTCTGGATGTTTCCCAGGCGAGCTATTGACAAGTAAATCCTAGACGCTCAATCTTGGTTATTTTCGCTTCGCGGCTGGCAGCAAAGTTCAGAACCATGTTTCTGTGAATAACTCTTGAACCGTAAGTCACAGACGCTCGCTCTTGGCTGCATTCGTTTCAGCTCGTGGCAGCCAGTCTAAAAAACACAATCTTGGACTTCTCTGGATGTTTCCCAGGCGAGCTATTGGCAGCATGTTCAGAACCACTGTTTCTGAGGCTAATTCTTGAACCGTAAGTCATAGACGCTCGATCTTGGCGGCATTCGTCTCAGCGCCTGGCAATTAGTATAGAAGCACTGTTTCCCACTGTTTCTGAGGCTAATTCTTGAACCGTAAGTCTTAGACGCTCGATCTTGGCGGCATTCGTCTCAGCGCCTGGCAATTAGTATAGAAGCACTGTTTCCCACTGTTTCTGAGGCTAATTCTTGAACCGTAAGTCATAAACGCTAGATCTTGGCGGCATTCGTCTCAGCGCCTGGCAATTAGTATAGAAGCTCTGTCTTTGACTTCTCTGGATGTTTCCCAGGCGAGCTATTGACAAGTAAATCCTAGACGCTCGATCTTGGTTATTTTCGCTTTCGCGGCTGGCAGCAAAGTTCAGAACCATGTTTCTGTGAATAACTCTTGAACCGTAAGTCACAGACGCTCGCTCTTGGCTGCATTCGTTTCAGCTCGTGGCAGCCAGTCTAAAAAACACAATCTTGGACTTCTCTGGATG
The DNA here is from genome assembly GCF_050947455.1 of Rhinoderma darwinii. NCBI lineage: Eukaryota > Metazoa > Chordata > Amphibia > Anura > Rhinodermatidae > Rhinoderma > Rhinoderma darwinii. The sequence continues at coordinate 806 of NW_027463100.1, forward strand.
TTTCCCAGGCGAGCTATTGGCAGCATGTTCAGAACCACTGTTTCTGAGGCTAATTCTTGAACCGTAAGTCATAGACGCTCGATCTTGGCGGCATTCGTCTCAGCGCCTGGCAATTAGTATAGAAGCACTGTTTCCCACTGTTTCTGAGGCTAATTCTTGAACCGTAAGTCATAGACGCTAGATCTTGGCGGCATTCGTCTCAGCGCCTGGCAATTAGTATAGAAGCACTGTCTTTGACTTCTCTGGATGTTTCCCAGGCGAGCTATTGACAAGTAAATCCTAGACGCTCGATCTTGGTTATTTTCGCTTTCGCGGCTGGCAGCAAAGTTCAGAACCATGTTTCTGTGAATAACTCTTGAACCGTAAGTCACAGACGCTCGCTCTTGGCTGCATTCGTTTCAGCTCGTGGCAGCCAGTCTAAAAAACACAATCTTGGACTTCTCTGGATGTTTCCCAGGCGAGCTATTGGCAGCATGTTCAGAACCACTGTTTCTGAGGCTAATTCTTGAACCGTAAGTCATAGACGCTCGATCTTGGCGGCATTCGTCTCAGCGCCTGGCAATTAGTATAGAAGCACTGTTTCCCACTGTTTCTGAGGCTAATTCTTGAACCGTAAGTCATAGACGCTAGATCTTGGCGGCATTCGTCTCAGCGCCTGGCAATTAGTATAGAAGCACTGTCTTTGACTTCTCTGGATGTTTCCCAGGCGAGCTATTGACAAGTAAATCCTAGACGCTCGATCTTGGTTATTTTCGCTTTCGCGGCTGGCAGCAAAGTTCAGAACCATGTTTCTGTGAATAACTATTGAACCGTAAGTCACAGACGCTCGCTCTTGGCTGCATTCGTTTCAGCTCGTGGCAGCCAGTCTAAAAAACACTATCTTGGACTTCTCTGGATGTTTCCCAGACGAGCTATTGGCAGCATGTTCAGAACCACTGTTTCTGAGGCTAATTCTTGAACCGTAAGTCTTAGACGCTCGACCTTGGCGGCATTCGTCTCAGCGCCTGGCAATTAGTATAGAAGCACTGTTTTCCAGTGTTTCTGAGGCTAATTCTTGAACCGTAAGTCATAGACGCTAGATCTTGGCGGCATTCGTCTCAGCGCCTGGCAATTAGTATAGAAGCACTGTCTTTGACTTCTCTGGATGTTTCCCAGGCGAGCTATTGACAAGTAAATCCTAGACGCTCGATCTTGGTTATTTTCGCTTACGCGGCTGGCAGCAAAGTTCAGAACCATGTTTCTGTGAATAACTCTTGAACCGTAAGTCACAGACGCTCGCTCTTGGCTGCATTCGTTTCAGCTCGTGGCAGCCAGTCTAAAAAACACAATCTTGGACTTCTCTGGATGTTTCCCAGGCGAGCTATTGGCAGCATGTTCAGAACCACTGTTTCTGAGGCTAATTCTTGAACCGTAAGTCATAGACGCTCGATCTTGGCGGCATTCGTCTCAGCGCCTGGCAATTAGTATAGGAGCACTGTTTCCCACTGTTTCTGAGGCTAATTCTTGAACCGTAAGTCTTAGACGCTCGATCTTGGCGGCATTCGTCTCAGCGCCTGGCAATTAGTATAGAAGCACTGTTTCCCAGTGTTTCTGAGGCTAATTCTTGAACCGTAAGTCATAGACGCTAGATCTTGGCGGCATTCGTCTCAGCGCCTGGCAATTAGTATAGAAGCACTGTCTTTGACTTCTCTGGATGTTTCCCAGGCGAGCTATTGACAAGTAAATCCTAGACGCTCAATCTTGGTTATTTTCGCTTCGCGGCTGGCAGCAAAGTTCAGAACCATGTTTCTGTGAATAACTCTTGAACCGTAAGTCACAGACGCTCGCTCTTGGCTGCATTCGTTTCAGCTCGTGGCAGCCAGTCTAAAAAACACAATCTTGGACTTCTCTGGATGTTTCCCAGGCGAGCTATTGGCAGCATGTTCAGAACCACTGTTTCTGAGGCTAATTCTTGAACCGTAAGTCATAGACGCTCGATCTTGGCGGCATTCGTCTCAGCGTCTGGCAATTAGTATAGAAGCACTGTTTCCCACTGTTTCTGAGGCTAATTCTTGAACCGTAAGTCTTAGACGCTCGATCTTGGCGGCATTCGTCTCAGCGCCTGGCAATTAGTATAGAAGCACTGTTTCCCACTGTTTCTGAGGCTAATTCTTGAACCGTAAGTCATAAACGCTAGATCTTGGCGGCATTCGTCTCAGCGCCTGGCAATTAGTATAGAAGCTCTGTCTTTGACTTCTCTGGATGTTTCCCAGGCGAGCTATTGACAAGTAAATCCTAGACGCTCGATCTTGGTTATTTTCGCTTTCGCGGCTGGCAGCAAAGTTCAGAACCATGTTTCTGTGAATAACTCTTGAACCGTAAGTCACAGACGCTCGCTCTTGGCTGCATTCGTTTCAGCTCGTGGCAGCCAGTCTAAAAAACACAATCTTGGACTTCTCTGGATGTTTCCCAGGCGAGCTATTGGCAGCATGTTCAGAACCACTGTTTCTGAGGCTAATTCTTGAACCGTAAGTCATAGACGCTCGATCTTGGCGGCATTCGTCTCAGCGCCTGGCAATTAGTATAGAAGCACTGTTTCCCACTGTTTCTGAGGCTAATTCTTGAACCGTAAGTCTTAGACGCTCGATCTTGGCGGCATTCGTCTCAGCGCCTGGCAATTAGTATAGAAGCACTGTTTCCCACTGTTTCTGAGGCTAATTCTTGAACCGTAAGTCATAAACGCTAGATCTTGGCGGCATTCGTCTCAGCGCCTGGCAATTAGTATAGAAGCTCTGTCTTTGACTTCTCTGGATGTTTCCCAGGCGAGCTATTGACAAGTAAATCCTAGACGCTCGATCTTGGTTATTTTCGCTTTCGCGGCTGGCAGCAAAGTTCAGAACCATGTTTCTGTGAATAACTCTTGAACCGTAAGTCACAGACGCTCGCTCTTGGCTGCATTCGTTTCAGCTCGTGGCAGCCAGTCTAAAAAACACAATCTTGGACTTCTCTGGATGTTTCCCAGGCGAGCTATTGGCAGCATGTTCAGAACCACTGTTTCTGAGGCTAATTCTTGAACCGTAAGTCATAGACGCTCGATCTTGGCGGCATTCGTCTCAGCGCCTGGCAATTAGTATAGAAGCACTGTTTCCCACTGTTTCTGAGGCTAATTCTTGAACCGTAAGTCATAGACGCTAGATCTTGGCGGCATTCGTCTCAGCGCCTGGCAATTAGTATAGAAGCACTGTCTTTGACTTCTCTGGATTTTTCCCAGGCGAGCTATTGACAAGTAAATCCTAGACGCTCGATCTTGGTTATTTTCGCTTTCGCGGCTGGCAGCAAAGTTCAGAACCATGTTTCTGTGAATAACTCTTGAACCGTAAGTCACAGACGCTCGCTCTTGGCTGCATTCGTTTCAGCTCGTGGCAGCCAGTCTAAAAAACACAATCTTGGACTTCTCTGGATGTTTCCCAGGCGAGCTATTGGCAGCATGTTCAGAACCACTGTTTCTGAGGCTAATTCTTGAACCGTAAGTCATAGACGCTCGATCTTGGCGGCATTCGTCTCAGCGCCTGGCAATTAGTATAGAAGCACTGTTTCCCACTGTTTCTGAGGCTAATTCTTGAACCGTAAGTCATAGACGCTAGATCTTGGCGGCATTCGTCTCAGCGCCTGGCAATTAGTATAGAAGCACTGTCTTTGACTTCTCTGGATGTTTCCCAGGCGAGCTATTGACAAGTAAATCCTAGACGCTCGATCTTGGTTATTTTCGCTTTCGCGGCTGGCAGCAAAGTTCAGAACCATGTTTCTGTGAATAACTCTTGAACCGTAAGTCACAGACGCTCGCTCTTGGCTGCATTCGTTTCAGCTCGTGGCAGCCAGTCTAAAAAACACTATCTTGGACTTCTCTGGATGTTTCCCAGACGAGCTATTGGCAGCATGTTCAGAACCACTGTTTCTGAGGCTAATTCTTGAACCGTAAGTCTTAGACGCTCGACCTTGGCGGCATTCGTCTCAGCGCCTGGCAATTAGTATAGAAGCACTGTTTTCCAGTGTTTCTGAGGCTAATTCTTGAACCGTAAGTCATAGACGCTAGATCTTGGCGGCATTCGTCTCAGCGCCTGGCAATTAGTATAGAAGCACTGTCTTTGACTTCTCTGGATGTTTCCCAGGCGAGCTATTGACAAGTAAATCCTAGACGCTCGATCTTGGTTATTTTCGCTTACGCGGCTGGCAGCAAAGTTCAGAACCATGTTTCTGTGAATAACTCTTGAACCGTAAGTCACAGACGCTCGCTCTTGGCTGCATTCGTTTCAGCTCGTGGCAGCCAGTCTAAAAAACACAATCTTGGACTTCTCTGGATGTTTCCCAGGCGAGCTATTGGCAGCATGTTCAGAACCACTGTTTCTGAGGCTAATTCTTGAACCGTAAGTCATAGACGCTCGATCTTGGCGGCATTCGTCTCAGCGCCTGGCAATTAGTATAGAAGCACTGTTTCCCACTGTTTCTGAGGCTAATTCTTGAACCGTAAGTCTTAGACGCTCGATCTTGGCGGCATTCGTCTCAGCGCCTGGCAATTAGTATAGAAGCACTGTTTCCCACTGTTTCTGAGGCAAATTCTTGAACCGTAAGTCATAGACGCTAGATCTTGGCGGCATTCGTCGCAGCGCCTGGCAATTAGTATAGAAGCACTGTCTTTGACTTCTCTGGATGTTTCCCAGGCGAGCTATTGACAAGTAAATCCTAGACGCTCGATCTTGGTTATTTTCGCTTACGCGGCTGGCAGCAAAGTTCAGAACCATGTTTCTGTGAATAACTCTTGAACCGTAAGTCACAGACGCTCGCTCTTGGCTGCATTCGTTTCAGCTCGTGGCAGCCAGTCTAACAAACACTATCTTGGACTTCTCTGGATGTTTCCCAGGTGAGCTATTGGCAGCATGTTCAGAACCACTGTTTCTGAGGCTAATTCTTGAACCGTAAGTCTTAGACGCTCGATCTTGGCGGCATTCGTCTCAGCGCCTGGCAATTAGTATAGAAGCACTGTTTCCCACTGTTTCTGAGGCTAATTCTTGAACCGTAAGTCATAGACGCTAGATCTTGGCGGCATTCGTCTCAGCGCCTGGCAATTAGTATAGAAGCACTGTCTTTGACTTCTCTGGATGTTTCCCAGGCGAGCTATTGACAAGTAAATCCTAGACGCTCGATCTTGGTTATTTTCGCTTTCGCGGCTGGCAGCAAAGTTCAGAACCATGTTTCTGTGAATAACTCTTGAACCGTAAGTCACAGACGCTCGCTCTTGGCTCCATTCGTTTCAGCTCGTGGCAGCCAGTCTAAAAAACACAATCTTGGACTTCTCTGGATGTTTCCCAGGCGAGCTATTGGCAGCATGTTCAGAACCACTGTTTCTGAGGCTAATTCTTGAACCGTAAGTCATAGACGCTCGATCTTGGCGGCATTCGTCTCAGCGCCTGGCAATTAGTATAGAAGCACTGTTTCCCACTCTTTCTGAGGCTAATTCTTGAACCGTAAGTCTTAGACGCTCGATCTTGGCGGCATTCGTCTCAGCGCCTGGCAATTAGTATAGAAGCACTGTTTCCCACTGTTTCTGAGGCTAATTCTTGAACCGTAAGTCATAGACGCTAGATCTTGGCGGCATTCGTCTCAGCGCCTGGCAATTAGTATAGAAGCACTGTCTTTGACTTCTCTGGATGTTTCCCAGGCGAGCTATTGACAAGTAAATCCTAGACGCTCGATCTTGGTTATTTTCGCTTTCGCGGCTGGCAGCAAAGTTCAGAACCATGTTTCTGTGAATAACTCTTGAACCGTAAGTCACAGACGCTCGCTCTTGGCTGCATTCGTTTCAGCTCGTGGCAGCCAGTCTAAAAAACACAATCTTGGACTTCTCTGGATGTTTCCCAGGCGAGCTATTGGCAGCATGTTCAGAACCACTGTTTCTGAGGCTAATTCTTGAACCGTAAGTCATAGACGCTCGATCTTGGCGGCATTCGTCTCAGCGCCTGGCAATTAGTATAGAAGCACTGTTTCCCACTGTTTCTGAGGCTAATTCTTGAACCGTAAGTCATAGACGCTAGATCTTGGCGGCATTCGTCTCAGCGCCTGGCAATTAGTATAGAAGCACTGTCTTTGACTTCTCTGGATGTTTCCCAGGCGAGCTATTGACAAGTAAATCCTAGACGCTCGATCTTGGTTATTTTCGCTTTCGCGGCTGGCAGCAAAGTTCAGAACCATGTTTCTGTGAATAACTCTTGAACCGTAAGTCACAGACGCTCGCTCTTGGCTGCATTCGTTTCAGCTCGTGGCAGCCAGTCTAAAAAACACTATCTTGGACTTCTCTGGATGTTTCCCAGACGAGCTATTGGCAGCATGTTCAGAACCACTGTTTCTGAGGCTAATTCTTGAACCGTAAGTCTTAGACGCTCGACCTTGGCGGCATTCGTCTCAGCGCCTGGCAATTAGTATAGAAGCACTGTTTTCCAGTGTTTCTGAGGCTAATTCTTGAACCGTAAGTCATAGACGCTAGATCTTGGCGGCATTCGTCTCAGCGCCTGGCAATTAGTATAGAAGCACTGTCTTTGACTTCTCTGGATGTTTCCCAGGCGAGCTATTGACAAGTAAATCCTAGACGCTCGATCTTGGTTATTTTCGCTTACGCGGCTGGCAGCAAAGTTCAGAACCATGTTTCTGTGAATAACTCTTGAACCGTAAGTCACAGACGCTCGCTCTTGGCTGCATTCGTTTCAGCTCGTGGCAGCCAGTCTAAAAAACACAATCTTGGACTTCTCTGGATGTTTCCCAGGCGAGCTATTGGCAGCATGTTCAGAACCACTGTTTCTGAGGCTAATTCTTGAACCGTAAGTCATAGACGCTCGATCTTGGCGGCATTCGTCTCAGCGCCTGGCAATTAGTATAGAAGCACTGTTTCCCACTGTTTCTGAGGCTAATTCTTGAACCGTAAGTCTTAGACGCTCGATCTTGGCGCCATTCGTCTCAGCGCCTGGCAATTAGTATAGAAGCACTGTTTCCCACTGTTTCTGAGGCAAATTCTTGAACCGTAAGTCATAGACGCTAGATCTTGGCGGCATTCGTCTCAGCGCCTGGCAATTAGTATAGAAGCACTGTCTTTGACTTCTCTGGATGTTTCCCAGGCGAGCTATTGACAAGTAAATCCTAGACGCTCGATCTTGGTTATTTTCGCTTACGCGGCTGGCAGCAAAGTTCAGAACCATGTTTCTGTGAATAACTCTTGAACCGTAAGTCACAGACGCTCGCTCTTGGCTGCATTCGTTTCAGCTCGTGGCAGCCAGTCTAACAAACACTATCTTGGACTTCTCTGGATGTTTCCCAGGTGAGCTATTGGCAGCATGTTCAGAACCACTGTTTCTGAGGCTAATTCTTGAACCGTAAGTCTTAGACGCTCGATCTTGGCGGCATTCGTCTCAGCGCCTGGCAATTAGTATAGAAGCACTGTTTCCCACTGTTTCTGAGGCTAATTCTTGAACCGTAAGTCATAGACGCTAGATCTTGGCGGCATTCGTCTCAGCGCCTGGCAATTAGTATAGAAGCACTGTCTTTGACTTCTCTGGATGTTTCCCAGGCGAGCTATTGACAAGTAAATCCTAGACGCTCGATCTTGGTTATTTTCGCTTTCGCGGCTGGCAGCAAAGTTCAGAACCATGTTTCTGTGAATAACTCTTGAACCGTAAGTCACAGACGCTCGCTCTTGGCTCCATTCGTTTCAGCTCGTGGCAGCCAGTCTAAAAAACACAATCTTGGACTTCTCTGGATGTTTCCCAGGCGAGCTATTGGCAGCATGTTCAGAACCACTGTTTCTGAGGCTAATTCTTGAACCGTAAGTCATAGACGCTCGATCTTGGCGGCATTCGTCTCAGCGCCTGGCAATTAGTATAGAAGCACTGTTTCCCACTCTTTCTGAGGCTAATTCTTGAACCGTAAGTCTTAGACGCTCGATCTTGGCGGCATTCGTCTCAGCGCCTGGCAATTAGTATAGAAGCACTGTTTCCCACTGTTTCTGAGGCTAATTCTTGAACCGTAAGTCATAGACGCTAGATCTTGGCGGCATTCGTCTCAGCGCCTGGCAATTAGTATAGAAGCACTGTCTTTGACTTCTCTGGATGTTTCCCAGGCGAGCTATTGACAAGTAAATCCTAGACGCTCGATCTTGGTTATTTTCGCTTTCGCGGCTGGCAGCAAAGTTCAGAACCATGTTTCTGTGAATAACTCTTGAACCGTAAGTCACAGACGCTCGCTCTTGGCTGCATTCGTTTCAGCTCGTGGCAGCCAGTCTAAAAAACACAATCTTGGACTTCTCTGGATGTTTCCCAGGCGAGCTATTGGCAGCATGTTCAGAACCACTGTTTCTGAGGCTAATTCTTGAACCGTAAGTCATAGACGCTAGATCTTGGCGGCATTCGTCTCAGCGCCTGGCAATTAGTATAGAAGCTCTGTCTTTGACTTCTCTGGATGTTTCCCAGGCGAGCTATTGACAAGTAAATCCTAGACGCTCGATCTTGGTTATTTTCGCTTTCGCGGCTGGCAGCAAAGTTCAGAACCATGTTTCTGTGAATAACTCTTGAACCGTAAGTCACAGACGCTCGCTCTTGGCTGCATTCGTTTCAGCTCGTGGCAGCCAGTCTAAAAAACACAATCTTGGACTTCTCTGGATGTTTCCCAGGCGAGCTATTGGCAGCATGTTCAGAACCACTGTTTCTGAGGCTAATTCTTGAACCGTAAGTCATAGACGCTCGATCTTGGCGGCATTCGTCTCAGCGCCTGGCAATTAGTATAGAAGCACTGTTTCCCACTCTTTCTGAGGCTAATTCTTGAACCGTAAGTCTTAGACGCTCGATCTTGGCGGCATTCGTCTCAGCGCCTGGCAATTAGTATAGAAGCACTGTTTCCCACTGTTTCTGAGGCTAATTCTTGAACCGTAAGTCATAGACGCTAGATCTTGGCGGCATTCGTCTCAGCGCCTGGCAATTAGTATAGAAGCACTGTCTTTGACTTCTCTGGATGTTTCCCAGGCGAGCTATTGACAAGTAAATCCTAGACGCTCGATCTTGGTTATTTTCGCTTTCGCGGCTGGCAGCAAAGTTCAGAACCATGTTTCTGTGAATAACTCTTGAACCGTAAGTCACAGACGCTCGCTCTTGGCTCCATTCGTTTCAGCTCGTGGCAGCCAGTCAAAAAACACAATCTTGGACTTCTCTGGATGTTTCCCAGGCGAGCTATTGGCAGCATGTTCAGAACCACTGTTTCTGAGGCTAATTCTTGAACCGTAAGTCATAGACGCTCGATCTTGGCGGCATTCGTCTCAGCGCCTGGCAATTAGTATAGAAGCACTGTTTCCCACTGTTTCTGAGGCTAATTCTTGAACCGTAAGTCATAGACGCTAGATCTTGGCGGCATTCGTCTCAGCGCCTGGCAATTAGTATAGAAGCTCTGTCTTTGACTTCTCTGGATGTTTCCCAGGCGAGCTATTGACAAGTAAATCCTAGACGCTCGATCTTGGTTATTTTCGCTTTCGCGGCTGGCAGCAAAGTTCAGAACCATGTTTCTGTGAATAACTCTTGAACCGTAAGTCACAGACGCTCGCTCTTGGCTGCATTCGTTTCAGCTCGTGGCAGCCAGTCTAAAAAACACAATCTTGGACTTCTCTGGATGTTTCCCAGGCGAGCTATTGGCAGCATGTTCAGAACCACTGTTTCTGAGGCTAATTCTTGAACCGTAAGTCATAGACGCTCGATCTTGGCGGCATTCGTCTCAGCGCCTGGCAATTAGTATAGAAGCACTGTTTCCCACTGTTTCTGAGGCTAATTCTTGAACCGTAAGTCATAGACGCTAGATCTTGGCGGCATTCGTCTCAGCGCCTGGCAATTAGTATAGAAGCACTGTCTTTGACTTTTCTGGATGTTTCCCAGGCGAGCTATTGACAAGTAAATCCTAGACGCTCGATCTTGGTTATTTTCGCTTTCGCGGCTGGCAGCAAAGTTCAGAACCATGTTTCTGTGAATAACTCTTGAACCGTAAGTCACAGACGCTCGCTCTTGGCTGCATTCGTTTCAGCTCGTGGCAGCCAGTCTAAAAAACACTATCTTGGACTTCTCTGGATGTTTCCCAGACGAGCTATTGGCAGCATGTTCAGAACCACTGTTTCTGAGGCTAATTCTTGAACCGTAAGTCTTAGACGCTCGACCTTGGCGGCATTCGTCTCAGCGCCTGGCAATTAGTATAGAAGCACTGTTTTCCAGTGTTTCTGAGGCTAATTCTTGAACCGTAAGTCATAGACGCTAGATCTTGGCGGCATTCGTCTCAGCGCCTGGCAATTAGTATAGAAGCACTGTCTTTGACTTCTCTGGATGTTTCCCAGGCGAGCTATTGACAAGTAAATCCTAGACGCTCGATCTTGGTTATTTTCGCTTACGCGGCTGGCAGCAAAGTTCAGAACCATGTTTCTGTGAATAACTCTTGAACCGTAAGTCACAGACGCTCGCTCTTGGCTGCATTCGTTTCAGCTCGTGGCAGCCAGTCTAAAAAACACAATCTTGGACTTCTCTGGATGTTTCCCAGGCGAGCTATTGGCAGCATGTTCAGAACCACTGTTTCTGAGGCTAATTCTTGAACCGTAAGTCATAGACGCTCGATCTTGGCGGCATTCGTCTCAGCGCCTGGCAATTAGTATAGAAGCACTGTTTCCCACTGTTTCTGAGGCTAATTCTTGAACCGTAAGTCTTAGACGCTCGATCTTGGTGGCATTCGTCTCAGCGCCTGGCAATTAGTATAGAAGCACTGTTTCCCACTGTTTCTGAGGCAAATTCTTGAACCGTAAGTCATAGACGCTAGATCTTGGCGGCATTCGTCTCAGCGCCTGGCAATTAGTATAGAAGCACTGTCTTTGACTTCTCTGGATGTTTCCCAGGCGAGCTATTGACAAGTAAATCCTAGACGCTCGATCTTGGTTATTTTCGCTTACGCGGCTGGCAGCAAAGTTCAGAACCATGTTTCTGTGAATAACTCTTGAACCGTAAGTCACAGACGCTCGCTCTTGGCTGCATTCGTTTCAGCTCGTGGCAGCCAGTCTAACAAACACTATCTTGGACTTCTCTGGGTGTTTCCCAGGTGAGCTATTGGCAGCATGTTCAGAACCACTGTTTCTGAGGCTAATTCTTGAACCGTAAGTCTTAGACGCTCGATCTTGGCGGCATTCGTCTCAGCGCCTGGCAATTAGTATAGAAGCACTGTTTCCCACTGTTTCTGAGGCTAATTCTTGAACCGTAAGTCATAGACGCTAGATCTTGGCGGCATTCGTCTCAGCGCCTGGCAATTAGTATAGAAGCACTGTCTTTGACTTCTCTGGATGTTTCCCAGGCGAGCTATTGACAAGTAAATCCTAGACGCTCGATCTTGGTTATTTTCGCTTTCGCGGCTGGCAGCAAAGTTCAGAACCATGTTTCTGTGAATAACTCTTGAACCGTAAGTCACAGACGCTCGCTCTTGGCTGCATTCGTTTCAGCTCGTGGCAGCCAGTCTAAAAAACACAATCTTGGACTTCTCTGGATGTTTCCCAGGCGAGCTATTGGCAGCATGTTCAGAACCACTGTTTCTGAGGCTAATTCTTGAACCGTAAGTCATAGACGCTCGATCTTGGCGGCATTCGTCTCAGCGCCTGGCAATTAGTATAGAAGCACTGTTTCCCACTGTTTCTGAGGCTAATTCTTGAACCGTAAGTCATAGACGCTAGATCTTGGCGGCATTCGTCTCAGCGCCTGGCAATTAGTATAGAAGCTCTGTCTTTGACTTCTCTGGATGTTTCCCAGGCGAGCTATTGACAAGTAAATCCTAGACGCTCGATCTTGGTTATTTTCGCTTTCGCGGCTGGCAGCAAAGTTCAGAACCATGTTTCTGTGAATAACTCTTGAACCGTAAGTCACAGACGCTCGCTCTTGGCTGCATTCGTTTCAGCTCGTGGCAGCCAGTCTAAAAAACACAATCTTGGACTTCTCTGGATGTTTCCCAGGCGAGCTATTGGCAGCATGTTCAGAACCACTGTTTCTGAGGCTAATTCTTGAACCGTAAGTCATAGACGCTCGATCTTGGCGGCATTCGTCTCAGCGCCTGGCAATTAGTATAGAAGCACTGTTTCCCACTGTTTCTGAGGCTAATTCTTGAACCGTAAGTCATAGACGCTAGATCTTGGCGGCATTCGTCTCAGCGCCTGGCAATTAGTATAGAAGCTCTGTCTTTGACTTCTCTGGATGTTTCCCAGGCGAGCTATTGACAAGTAAATCCTAGACGCTCGATCTTGGTTATTTTCGCTTTCGCGGCTGGCAGCAAAGTTCAGAACCATGTTTCTGTGAATAACTCTTGAACCGTAAGTCACAGACGCTCGCTCTTGGCTGCATTCGTTTCAGCTCGTGGCAGCCAGTCTAAAAAACACAATCTTGGACTTCTCTGGATGTTTCCCAGGCGAGCTATTGGCAGCATGTTCAGAACCACTGTTTCTGAGGCTAATTCTTGAACCGTAAGTCATAGACGCTCGATCTTGGCGGCATTCGTCTCAGCGCCTGGCAATTAGTATAGAAGCACTGTTTCCCACTGTTTCTGAGGCTAATTCTTGAACCGTAAGTCATAGACGCTAGATCTTGGCGGCATTCGTCTCAGCGCCTGGCAATTAGTATAGAAGCTCTGTCTTTGACTTCTCTGGATGTTTCCCAGGCGAGCTATTGACAAGTAAATCCTAGACGCTCGATCTTGGTTATTTTCGCTTTCGCGGCTGGCAGCAAAGTTCAGAACCATGTTTCTGTGAATAACTCTTGAACCGTAAGTCACAGACGCTCGCTCTTGGCTGCATTCGTTTCAGCTCGTGGCAGCCAGTCTAACAAACACTATCTTGGACTTCTCTGGATGTTTCCCAGGTGAGCTATTGGCAGCATGTTCAGAACCACTGTTTCTGAGGCTAATTCTTGAACCGTAAGTCATAGACGCTCGATCTTGGCGGCATTCGTCTCAGCGCCTGGCAATTAGTATAGAAGCACTGTTTCCCACTGTTTCTGAGGCTAATTCTTGAACCGTAAGTCATAGACGCTAGATCTTGGCGGCATTCGTCTCAGCGCCTGGCAATTAGTATAGAAGCTCTGTCTTTGACTTCTCTGGATGTTTCCCAGGCGAGCTATTGACAAGTAAATCCTAGACGCTCGATCTTGGTTATTTTCGCTTTCGCGGCTGGCAGCAAAGTTCAGAACCATGTTTCTGTGAATAACTCTTGAACCGTAAGTCACAGACGCTCGCTCTTGGCTGCATTCGTTTCAGCTCGTGGCAGCCAGTCTAAAAAACACAATCTTGGACTTCTCTGGATGTTTCCCAGGCGAGCTATTGGCAGCATGTTCAGAACCACTGTTTCTGAGGCTAATTCTTGAACCGTAAGTCATAGACGCTCGATCTTGGCGGCATTCGTCTCAGCGCCTGGCAATTAGTATAGAAGCACTGTTTCCCACTGTTTCTGAGGCTAATTCTTGAACCGTAAGTCATAGACGCTAGATCTTGGCGGCATTCGTCTCAGCGCCTGGCAATTAGTATAGAAGCTCTGTCTTTGACTTCTCTGGATGTTTCCCAGGCGAGCTATTGACAAGTAAATCCTAGACGCTCGATCTTGGTTATTTTCGCTTTCGCGGCTGGCAGCAAAGTTCAGAACCATGTTTCTGTGAATAACTCTTGAACCGTAAGTCACAGACGCTCGCTCTTGGCTGCATTCGTTTCAGCTCGTGGCAGCCAGTCTAAAAAACACAATCTTGGACTTCTCTGGATGTTTCCCAGGCGAGCTATTGGCAGCATGTTCAGAACCACTGTTTCTGAGGCTAATTCTTGAACCGTAAGTCATAGACGCTCGATCTTGGCGGCATTCGTCTCAGCGCCTGGCAATTAGTATAGAAGCACTGTTTCCCACTGTTTCTGAGGCTAATTCTTGAACCGTAAGTCATAGACGCTAGATCTTGGCGGCATTCGTCTCAGCGCCTGGCAATTAGTATAGAAGCACTGTCTTTGACTTCTCTGGATGTTTCCCAGGCGAGCTATTGACAAGTAAATCCTAGACGCTCGATCTTGGTTATTTTCGCTTTCGCGGCTGGCAGCAAAGTTCAGAACCATGTTTCTGTGAATAACTCTTGAACCGTAAGTCACAGACGCTCGCTCTTGGCTGCATTCGTTTCAGTTCGTGGCAGCCAGTCTAAAAAACACAATCTTGAACTTCTCTGGATGTTTCCCAGGCGAGCTATTGGCAGCATGTTCAGAACCACTGTTTCTGAGGCTAATTCTTGAACCGTAAGTCATAGACGCTCGATCTTGGCGGCATTCGTCTCAGCGCCTGGCAATTAGTATAGAAGCACTGTTTCCCACTGTTTCTGAGGCTAATTCTTGAACCGTAAGTCATAGACGCTAGATCTTGGCGGCATTCGTCTCAGCGCCTGGCAATTAGTATAGAAGCACTGTCTTTGACTTCTCTGGATGTTTCCCAGGCGAGCTATTGACAAGTAAATCCTAGACGCTCGATCTTGGTTATTTTCGCTTTCGCGGCTGGCAGCAAAGTTCAGAACCATGTTTCTGTGAATAACTCTTGAACCGTAAGTCACAGACGCTCGCTCTTGGCTGCATTCGTTTCAGTTCGTGGCAGCCAGTCTAAAAAACACAATCTTGGACTTCTCTGGATGTTTCCCAGGCGAGCTATTGGCAGCATGTTCAGAACCACTGTTTCTGAGGCTAATTCTTGAACCGTAAGTCATAGACGCTCGATCTTGGCGGCATTCGTCTCAGCGCCTGGCAATTAGTATAGAAGCACTGTTTCCCACTGTTTCTGAGGCTAATTCTTGAACCGTAAGTCATAGACGCTAGATCTTGGCGGCATTCGTCTCAGCGCCTGGCAATTAGTATAGAAGCTCTGTCTTTGACTTCTCTGGATGTTTCCCAGGCGAGCTATTGACAAGTAAATCCTAGACGCTCGATCTTGGTTATTTTCGCTTTCGCGGCTGGCAGCAAAGTTCAGAACCATGTTTCTGTGAATAACTCTTGAACCGTAAGTCACAGACGCTCGCTCTTGGCTGCATTCGTTTCAGCTCGTGGCAGCCAGTCTAAAAAACACAATCTTGGACTTCTCTGGATGTTTCCCAGGCGAGCTATTGGCAGCATGTTCAGAACCACTGTTTCTGAGGCTAATTCTTGAACCGTAAGTCATAGACGCTCGATCTTGGCGGCATTCGTCTCAGCGCCTGGCAATTAGTATAGAAGCACTGTTTCCCACTGTTTCTGAGGCTAATTCTTGAACCGTAAGTCATAGACGCTAGATCTTGGCGGCATTCGTCTCAGCGCCTGGCAATTAGTATAGAAGCTCTGTCTTTGACTTCTCTGGATGTTTCCCAGGCGAGCTATTGACAAGTAAATCCTAGACGCTCGATCTTGGTTATTTTCGCTTTCGCGGCTGGCAGCAAAGTTCAGAACCATGTTTCTGTGAATAACTCTTGAACCGTAAGTCACAGACGCTCGCTCTTGGCTGCATTCGTTTCAGCTCGTGGCAGCCAGTCTAAAAAACACAATCTTGGACTTCTCTGGATGTTTCCCAGGCGAGCTATTGGCAGCATGTTCAGAACCACTGTTTCTGAGGCTAATTCTTGAACCGTAAGTCATAGACGCTCGATCTTGGCGGCATTCGTCTCAGCGCCTGGCAATTAGTATAGAAGCACTGTTTCCCACTGTTTCTGAGGCTAATTCTTGAACCGTAAGTCATAGACGCTAGATCTTGGCGGCATTCGTCTCAGCGCCTGGCAATTAGTATAGAAGCTCTGTCTTTGACTTCTCTGGATGTTTCCCAGGCGAGCTATTGACAAGTAAATCCTAGACGCTCGATCTTGGTTATTTTCGCTTTCGCGGCTGGCAGCAAAGTTCAGAACCATGTTTCTGTGAATAACTCTTGAACCGTAAGTCACAGACGCTCGCTCTTGGCTGCATTCGTTTCAGCTCGTGGCAGCCAGTCTAAAAAACACAATCTTGGACTTCTCTGGATGTTTCCCAGGCGAGCTATTGGCAGCATGTTCAGAACCACTGTTTCTGAGGCTAATTCTTGAACCGTAAGTCATAGACGCTCGATCTTGGCGGCATTCGTCTCAGCGCCTGGCAATTAGTATAGAAGCACTGTTTCCCACTGTTTCTGAGGCTAATTCTTGAACCGTAAGTCATAGACGCTAGATCTTGGCGGCATTCGTCTCAGCGCCTGGCAATTAGTATAGAAGCTCTGTCTTTGACTTCTCTGGATGTTTCCCAGGCGAGCTATTGACAAGTAAATCCTAGACGCTCGATCTTGGTTATTTTCGCTTTCGCGGCTGGCAGCAAAGTTCAGAACCATGTTTCTGTGAATAACTCTTGAACCGTAAGTCACAGACGCTCGCTCTTGGCTGCATTCGTTTCAGCTCGTGGCAGCCAGTCTAACAAACACTATCTTGGACTTCTCTGGATGTTTCCCAGGTGAGCTATTGGCAGCATGTTCAGAACCACTGTTTCTGAGGCTAATTCTTGAACCGTAAGTCATAGACGCTCGATCTTGGCGGCATTCGTCTCAGCGCCTGGCAATTAGTATAGAAGCACTGTTTCCCACTGTTTCTGAGGCTAATTCTTGAACCGTAAGTCATAGACGCTAGATCTTGGCGGCATTCGTCTCAGCGCCTGGCAATTAGTATAGAAGCTCTGTCTTTGACTTCTCTGGATGTTTCCCAGGCGAGCTATTGACAAGTAAATCCTAGACGCTCGATCTTGGTTATTTTCGCTTTCGCGGCTGGCAGCAAAGTTCAGAACCATGTTTCTGTGAATAACTCTTGAACCGTAAGTCACAGACGCTCGCTCTTGGCTGCATTCGTTTCAGCTCGTGGCAGCCAGTCTAAAAAACACAATCTTGGACTTCTCTGGATGTTTCCCAGGCGAGCTATTGGCAGCATGTTCAGAACCACTGTTTCTGAGGCTAATTCTTGAACCGTAAGTCATAGACGCTCGATCTTGGCGGCATTCGTCTCAGCGCCTGGCAATTAGTATAGAAGCACTGTTTCCCACTGTTTCTGAGGCTAATTCTTGAACCGTAAGTCATAGACGCTAGATCTTGGCGGCATTCGTCTCAGCGCCTGGCAATTAGTATAGAAGCTCTGTCTTTGACTTCTCTGGATGTTTCCCAGGCGAGCTATTGACAAGTAAATCCTAGACGCTCGATCTTGGTTATTTTCGCTTTCGCGGCTGGCAGCAAAGTTCAGAACCATGTTTCTGTGAATAACTCTTGAACCGTAAGTCACAGACGCTCGCTCTTGGCTGCATTCGTTTCAGCTCGTGGCAGCCAGTCTAAAAAACACAATCTTGGACTTCTCTGGATGTTTCCCAGGCGAGCTATTGGCAGCATGTTCAGAACCACTGTTTCTGAGGCTAATTCTTGAACCGTAAGTCATAGACGCTCGATCTTGGCGGCATTCGTCTCAGCGCCTGGCAATTAGTATAGAAGCACTGTTTCCCACTGTTTCTGAGGCTAATTCTTGAACCGTAAGTCATAGACGCTAGATCTTGGCGGCATTCGTCTCAGCGCCTGGCAATTAGTATAGAAGCTCTGTCTTTGACTTCTCTGGATGTTTCCCAGGCGAGCTATTGACAAGTAAATCCTAGACGCTCGATCTTGGTTATTTTCGCTTTCGCGGCTGGCAGCAAAGTTCAGAACCATGTTTCTGTGAATAACTCTTGAACCGTAAGTCACAGACGCTCGCTCTTGGCTGCATTCGTTTCAGCTCGTGGCAGCCAGTCTAACAAACACTATCTTGGACTTCTCTGGATGTTTCCCAGGTGAGCTATTGGCAGCATGTTCAGAACCACTGTTTCTGAGGCTAATTCTTGAACCGTAAGTCATAGACGCTCGATCTTGGCGGCATTCGTCTCAGCGCCTGGCAATTAGTATAGAAGCACTGTTTCCCACTGTTTCTGAGGCTAATTCTTGAACCGTAAGTCATAGACGCTAGATCTTGGCGGCATTCGTCTCAGCGCCTGGCAATTAGTATAGAAGCTCTGTCTTTGACTTCTCTGGATGTTTCCCAGGCGAGCTATTGACAAGTAAATCCTAGACGCTCGATCTTGGTTATTTTCGCTTTCGCGGCTGGCAGCAAAGTTCAGAACCATGTTTCTGTGAATAACTCTTGAACCGTAAGTCACAGACGCTCGCTCTTGGCTGCATTCGTTTCAGCTCGTGGCAGCCAGTCTAAAAAACACAATCTTGGACTTCTCTGGATGTTTCCCAGGCGAGCTATTGGCAGCATGTTCAGAACCACTGTTTCTGAGGCTAATTCTTGAACCGTAAGTCATAGACGCTCGATCTTGGCGGCATTCGTCTCAGCGCCTGGCAATTAGTATAGAAGCACTGTTTCCCACTGTTTCTGAGGCTAATTCTTGAACCGTAAGTCATAGACGCTAGATCTTGGCGGCATTCGTCTCAGCGCCTGGCAATTAGTATAGAAGCTCTGTCTTTGACTTCTCTGGATGTTTCCCAGGCGAGCTATTGACAAGTAAATCCTAGACGCTCGATCTTGGTTATTTTCGCTTTCGCGGCTGGCAGCAAAGTTCAGAACCATGTTTCTGTGAATAACTCTTGAACCGTAAGTCACAGACGCTCGCTCTTGGCTGCATTCGTTTCAGCTCGTGGCAGCCAGTCTAAAAAACACAATCTTGGACTTCTCTGGATGTTTCCCAGGCGAGCTATTGGCAGCATGTTCAGAACCACTGTTTCTGAGGCTAATTCTTGAACCGTAAGTCATAGACGCTCGATCTTGGCGGCATTCGTCTCAGCGCCTGGCAATTAGTATAGAAGCACTGTTTCCCACTGTTTCTGAGGCTAATTCTTGAACCGTAAGTCATAGACGCTAGATCTTGGCGGCATTCGTCTCAGCGCCTGGCAATTAGTATAGAAGCACTGTCTTTGACTTCTCTGGATGTTTCCCAGGCGAGCTATTGACAAGTAAATCCTAGACGCTCGATCTTGGTTATTTTCGCTTTCGCGGCTGGCAGCAAAGTTCAGAACCATGTTTCTGTGAATAACTCTTGAACCGTAAGTCACAGACGCTCGCTCTTGGCTGCATTCGTTTCAGTTCGTGGCAGCCAGTCTAAAAAACACAATCTTGAACTTCTCTGGATGTTTCCCAGGCGAGCTATTGGCAGCATGTTCAGAACCACTGTTTCTGAGGCTAATTCTTGAACCGTAAGTCATAGACGCTCGATCTTGGCGGCATTCGTCTCAGCGCCTGGCAATTAGTATAGAAGCACTGTTTCCCACTGTTTCTGAGGCTAATTCTTGAACCGTAAGTCATAGACGCTAGATCTTGGCGGCATTCGTCTCAGCGCCTGGCAATTAGTATAGAAGCACTGTCTTTGACTTCTCTGGATGTTTCCCAGGCGAGCTATTGGCAGCATGTTCAGAACCACTGTTTCTGAGGCTAATTCTTGAACCGTAAGTCATAGACGCTCGATCTTGGCGGCTTTCGTCTCAGCGCCTGGCAATTAGTATAGAATCACTGTTTCCCACTGTTTCTGAGGCTAATTCTTGAACCGTAAGTCATAGACGCTAGATCTTGGCGGCATTCGTCTCAGCGCCTGGCAATTAGTATAGGAGCACTGTTTCCCACTGTTTCTGAGGCTAATTCTTGAACCGTAAGTCATAGACGCTAGATCTTGGCGGCATTCGTCTCAGCGCCTGGCAATTAGTATAGAAGCACTGTCTTTGACTTCTCTGGATGTTTCCCTGGCGAGCTATTGACAAGTAAATTCTAGACGCTCGATCTTGGTTATTTTCGCTTTCGCGGCTGGCAGCAAAGTTCAGAACCATGTTTCTGTGAATAACTCTTGAACCGTAAGTCACAGACGCTCGCTCTTGGCTGCATTCGTTTCAGCTCGTGGCAGCCAGTCTAAAAAACACAATCTTGGACTTCTCTGGATGTTTCCCAGGCGAGCTATTGGCAGCATGTTCAGAACCACTGTTTCTGAGGCTAATTCTTGAACCGTAAGTCATAGACGCTCGATCTTGGCGGCATTCGTCTCAGCGCCTGGCAATTAGTATAGAAGCACTGTTTCCCACTGTTTCTGAGGCTAATTCTTGAACCGTAAGTCTTAGACGCTCGATCTTCGCGGCATTCGTCTCAGCGCCTGGCAATTAGTATAGAAGCACTGTTTCCCACTGTTTCTGAGGCTAATTCTTGAACCGTAAGTCATAGACGCTAGATCTTGGCGGAATTCGTCTCAGCGCCTGGCAATTAGTATAGAAGCACTGTCTTTGACTTCTCTGGATGTTTCCCAGGCGAGCTATTGACAAGTAAATCCTAGACGCTCGATCTTGGTTATTTTCGCTTACGCGGCTGGCAGCAAAGTTCAGAACCATGTTTCTGTGAATAACTCTTGAACCGTAAGTCACAGACGCTCGCTCTTGACTGCATTCGTTTCAGCTCGTGGCAGCCAGTCTAACAAACACTATCTTGGACTTCTCTGGATGTTTCCCAGGTGAGCTATTGGCAGCATGTTCAGAACCACTGTTTCTGAGGCTAATTCTTGAACCGTAAGTCTTAGACGCTCGATCTTGGCGGCATTCGTCTCAGCGCCTGGCAATTAGTATAGAAGCACTGTTTCCCACTGTTTCTGAGGCTAATTCTTGAACCGTAAGTCATAGACGCTAGATCTTGGCGGCATTCGTCTCAGCGCCTGGCAATTAGTATAGAAGCACTGTCTTTGACTTCTCTGGATGTTTCCCAGGCGAGCTATTGACAAGTAAATCCTAGACGCTCGATCTTGGTTATTTTCGCTTTCGCGGCTGGCAGCAAAGTTCAGAACCATGTTTCTGTGAATAACTCTTGAACCGTAAGTCACAGACGCTCGCTCTTGGCTGCATTCGTTTCAGCTCGTGGCAGCCAGTCTAAAAAACACAATCTTGGACTTCTCTGGATGTTTCCCAGGCGAGCTATTGGCAGCATGTTCAGAACCACTGTTTCTGAGGCTAATTCTTGAACCGTAAGTCATAGACGCTCGATCTTGGCGGCATTCGTCTCAGCGCCTGGCAATTAGTATAGAAGCACTGTTTCCCACTGTTTCTGAGGCTAATTCTTGAACCGTAAGTCATAGACGCTAGATCTTGGCGGCATTCGTCTCAGCGCCTGGCAATTAGTATAGAAGCTCTGTCTTTGACTTCTCTGGATGTTTCCCAGGCGAGCTATTGACAAGTAAATCCTAGACGCTCGATCTTGGTTATTTTCGCTTTCGCGGCTGGCAGCAAAGTTCAGAACCATGTTTCTGTGAATAACTCTTGAACCGTAAGTCACAGACGCTCGCTCTTGGCTGCATTCGTTTCAGCTCGTGGCAGCCAGTCTAAAAAACACAATCTTGGACTTCTCTGGATGTTTCCCAGGCGAGCTATTGGCAGCATGTTCAGAACCACTGTTTCTGAGGCTAATTCTTGAACCGTAAGTCATAGACGCTCGATCTTGGCGGCATTCGTCTCAGCGCCTGGCAATTAGTATAGAAGCACTGTTTCCCACTGTTTCTGAGGCTAATTCTTGAACCGTAAGTCATAGACGCTAGATCTTGGCGGCATTCGTCTCAGCGCCTGGCAATTAGTATAGAAGCACTGTCTTTGACTTCTCTGGATGTTTCCCAGGCGAGCTATTGACAAGTAAATCCTAGACGCTCGATCTTGGTTATTTTCGCTTTCGCGGCTGGCAGCAAAGTTCAGAACCATGTTTCTGTGAATAACTCTTGAACCGTAAGTCACAGACGCTCGCTCTTGGCTGCATTCGTTTCAGTTCGTGGCAGCCAGTCTAAAAAACACAATCTTGGACTTCTCTGGATGTTTCCCAGGCGAGCTATTGGCAGCATGTTCAGAACCACTGTTTCTGAGGTTAATTCTTGAACCGTAAGTCATAGACGCTCGATCTTGGCGGCATTCGTCTCAGCGCCTGGCAATTAGTATAGAAGCACTGTTTCCCACTGTTTCTGAGGCTAATTCTTGAACCGTAAGTCATAGACGCTAGATCTTGGCGGCATTCGTCTCAGCGCCTGGCAATTAGTATAGAAGCTCTGTCTTTGACTTCTCTGGATGTTTCCCAGGCGAGCTATTGACAAGTAAATCCTAGACGCTCGATCTTGGTTATTTTCGCTTTCGCGGCTGGCAGCAAAGTTCAGAACCATGTTTCTGTGAATAACTCTTGAACCGTAAGTCACAGACGCTCGCTCTTGGCTGCATTCGTTTCAGCTCGTGGCAGCCAGTCTAAAAAACACAATCTTGGACTTCTCTGGATGTTTCCCAGGCGAGCTATTGGCAGCATGTTCAGAACCACTGTTTCTGAGGTTAATTCTTGAACCGTAAGTCATAGACGCTCGATCTTGGCGGCATTCGTCTCAGCGCCTGGCAATTAGTATAGAAGCACTGTTTCCCACTCTTTCTGAGGCTAATTCTTGAACCGTAAGTCTTAGACGCTCGATCTTGGCGGCATTCGTCTCAGCGCCTGGCAATTAGTATAGAAGCACTGTTTCCCACTGTTTCTGAGGCTAATTCTTGAACCGTAAGTCATAGACGCTAGATCTTGGCGGCATTCGTCTCAGCGCCTGGCAATTAGTATAGAAGCACTGTCTTTGACTTCTCTGGATGTTTCCCAGGCGAGCTATTGACAAGTAAATCCTAGACGCTCGATCTTGGTTATTTTCGCTTTCGCGGCTGGCAGCAAAGTTCAGAACCATGTTTCTGTGAATAACTCTTGAACCGTAAGTCACAGACGCTCGCTCTTGGCTGCATTCGTTTCAGCTCGTGGCAGCCAGTCTAAAAAACACAATCTTGGACTTCTCTGGATGTTTCCCAGGCGAGCTATTGGCAGCATGTTCAGAACCACTGTTTCTGAGGCTAATTCTTGAACCGTAAGTCATAGACGCTCGATCTTGGCGGCATTCGTCTCAGCGCCTGGCAATTAGTATAGAAGCACTGTTTTCCAGTGTTTCTGAGGCTAATTCTTGAACCGTAAGTCATAGACGCTAGATCTTGGCGGCATTCGTCTCAGCGCCTGGCAATTAGTATAGAAGCACTGTCTTTGACTTCTCTGGATGTTTCCCAGGCGAGCTATTGACAAGTAAATCCTAGACGCTCGATCTTGGTTATTTTCGCTTACGCGGCTGGCAGCAAAGTTCAGAACCATGTTTCTGTGAATAACTCTTGAACCGTAAGTCACAGACGCTCGCTCTTGGCTGCATTCGTTTCAGCTCGTGGCAGCCAGTCTAAAAAACACAATCTTGGACTTCTCTGGATGTTTCCCAGGCGAGCTATTGGCAGCATGTTCAGAACCACTGTTTCTGAGGCTAATTCTTGAACCGTAAGTCATAGACGCTCGATCTTGGCGGCATTCGTCTCAGCGCCTGGCAATTAGTATAGAAGCACTGTTTCCCACTCTTTCTGAGGCTAATTCTTGAACCGTAAGTCTTAGACGCTCGATCTTGGCGGCATTCGTCTCAGCGCCTGGCAATTAGTATAGAAGCACTGTTTCCCACTGTTTCTGAGGCTAATTCTTGAACCGTAAGTCATAGACGCTAGATCTTGGCGGCATTCGTCTCAGCGCCTGGCAATTAGTATAGAAGCACTGTCTTTGACTTCTCTGGATGTTTCCCAGGCGAGCTATTGACATGTAAATCCTAGACGCTCGATCTTGGTTATTTTCGCTTACGCGGCTGGCAGCAAAGTTCAGAACCATGTTTCTGTGAATAACTCTTGAACCGTAAGTCACAGACGCTCGCTCTTGGCTGCATTCGTTTCAGCTCGTGGCAGCCAGTCTAACAAACACTATCTTGGACTTCTCTGGATGTTTCCCAGGTGAGCTATTGGCAGCATGTTCAGAACCACTGTTTCTGAGGCTAATTCTTGAACCGTAAGTCTTAGACGCTAGATCTTGGCGGCATTCGTCTCAGCGCCTGGCAATTAGTATAGAAGCACTGTCTTTTACTTCTCTGGATGTTTCCCAGGCGAGCTATTGACAAGCAAATCCTACACGCTCGATCTTGGTTATTTTCGCTTTCGCGGCTGGCAGCAAAGTTCAGAACCATGTTTCTGTGAATAACTCTTGAACCGTAAGTCACAGACGCTCGCTCTTGGCTGCATTCGTTTCAGCTCGTGGCAGCCAGTCTAAAAAACACAATCTTGGACTTCTCTGGATGTTTCCCAGGCGAGCTATTGGCAGCATGTTCAGAACCACTGTTTCTGAGGCTAATTCTTGAACCGTAAGTCATAGACGCTCGATCTTGGCGGCATTCGTCTCAGCGCCTGGCAATTAGTATAGAAGCACTGTTTCCCACTGTTTCTGAGGCTAATTCTTGAACCGTAAGTCAGACGCTAGATCTTGGCGGCATTCGTCTCAGCGCCTGGCAATTAGTATAGAAGCACTGTCTTTGACTTCTCTGGATGTTTCCCAGGAGAGCTATTGACAAGTAAATCCTAGACGCTCGATCTTGGTTATTTTCGCTTTCGCGGCTGGCAGCAAAGTTCAGAACCATGTTTCTGTGAATAACTCTTGAACCGTAAGTCACAGACGCTCGCTCTTGGCTGCATTCGTTTCAGCTCGTGGCAGCCAGTCTAAAAAACACAATCTTGGACTTCTCTGGATGTTTCCCAGGCGAGCTATTGGCAGCATGTTCAGAACCACTGTTTCTGAGGCTAATTCTTGAACCGTAAGTCTTAGACGCTCGACCTTGGCGGCATTCGTCTCAGCGCCTGGCAATTAGTATAGAAGCACTGTTTCCCACTGTTTCTGAGGCTAATTCTTGAACCGTAAGTCATAGACGCTAGATCTTGGCGGCATTCGTCTCAGCGCCTGGCAATTAGTATAGAAGCACTGTCTTTGACTTCTCTGGATGTTTCCCAGGCGAGCTATTGACATGTAAATCCTAGACGCTCGATCTTGGTTATTTTCGCTTACGCGGCTGGCAGCAAAGTTCAGAACCATGTTTCTGTGAATAACTCTTGAACCGTAAGTCACAGACGCTCGCTCTTGGCTGCATTCGTTTCAGCTCGTGGCAGCCAGTCTAACAAACACTATCTTGGACTTCTCTGGATGTTTCCCAGGTGAGCTATTGGCAGCATGTTCAGAACCACTGTTTCTGAGGCTAATTCTTGAACCGTAAGTCTTAGACGCTCGATCTTGGCGGCATTCGTCTCAGCGCCTGGCAATTAGTATAGAAGCACTGTTTCCCACTGTTTCTGAGGCTAATTCTTGAACCGTAAGTCATAGACGCTAGATCTTGGCGGCATTCGTCTCAGCGCCTGGCAATTAGTATAGAAGCACTGTCTTTTACTTCTCTGGATGTTTCCCAGGCGAGCTATTGACAAGTAAATCCTAGACGCTCGATCTTGGTTATTTTCGCTTTCGCGGCTGGCAGCAAAGTTCAGAACCATGTTTCTGTGAATAACTCTTGAACCGTAAGTCACAGACGCTCGCTCTTGGCTGCATTCGTTTCAGCTCGTGGCAGCCAGTCTAAAAAACACAATCTTGGACTTCTCTGGATGTTTCCCAGGCGAGCTATTGGCAGCATGTTCAGAACCACTGTTTCTGAGGCTAATTCTTGAACCGTAAGTCATAGACGCTCGATCTTGGCGGCATTCGTCTCAGCGCCTGGCAATTAGTATAGAAGCACTGTTTCCCACTGTTTCTGAGGCTAATTCTTGAACCGTAAGTCATAGACGCTAGATCTTGGCGGCATTCGTCTCAGCGCCTGGCAATTAGTATAGAAGCTCTGTCTTTGACTTCTCTGGATGTTTCCCAGGCGAGCTATTGACAAGTAAATCCTAGACGCTCGATCTTGGTTATTTTCGCTTTCGCGGCTGGCAGCAAAGTTCAGAACCATGTTTCTGTGAATAACTCTTGAACCGTAAGTCACAGACGCTCGCTCTTGGCTGCATTCGTTTCAGCTCGTGGCAGCCAGTCTAAAAAACACAATCTTGGACTTCTCTGGATGTTTCCCAGGCGAGCTATTGGCAGCATGTTCAGAACCACTGTTTCTGAGGCTAATTCTTGAACCGTAAGTCATAGACGCTCGATCTTGGCGGCATTCGTCTCAGCGCCTGGCAATTAGTATAGAAGCACTGTTTCCCACTGTTTCTGAGGCTAATTCTTGAACCGTAAGTCAGACGCTAGATCTTGGCGGCATTCGTCTCAGCGCCTGGCAATTAGTATAGAAGCACTGTCTTTGACTTCTCTGGATGTTTCCCAGGCGAGCTATTGACAAGTAAATCCTAGACGCTCGATCTTGGTTATTTTCGCTTTCGCGGCTGGCAGCAAAGTTCAGAACCATGTTTCTGTGAATAACTCTTGAACCGTAAGTCACAGACGCTCGCTCTTGGCTGCATTCGTTTCAGCTCGTGGCAGCCAGTCTAAAAAACACTATCTTGGACTTCTCTGGATGTTTCCCAGACGAGCTATTGGCAGCATGTTCAGAACCACTGTTTCTGAGGCTAATTCTTGATCCGTAAGTCTTAGACGCTCGACCTTGGCGGCATTCGTCTCAGCGCCTGGCAATTAGTATAGAAGCACTGTTTTCCAGTGTTTCTGAGGCTAATTCTTGAACCGTAAGTCATAGACGCTAGATCTTGGCGGCATTCGTCTCAGCGCCTGGCAATTAGTGTAGAAGCACTGTCTTTGACTTCTCTGGATGTTTCCCAGGCGAGCTATTGACAAGTAAATCCTAGACGCTCGATCTTGGTTATTTTCGCTTACGCGGCTGGCAGCAAAGTTCAGAACCATGTTTCTGTGAATAACTCTTGAACCGTAAGTCACAGACGCTCGCTCTTGGCTGCATTCGTTTCAGCTCGTGGCAGCCAGTCTAAAAAACACAATATTGGACTTCTCTGGATGTTTCCCAGGCGAGCTATTGGCAGCATGTTCAGAACCACTGTTTCTGAGGCTAATTCTTGAACCGTAAGTCATAGACGCTCGATCTTGGCGGCATTCGTCTCAGCGCCTGGCAATTAGTATAGAAGCACTGTTTCCCACTGTTTCTGAGGCTAATTCTTGAACCGTAAGTCATAGACGCTAGATCTTGGCGGCATTCGTCTCAGCGCCTGGCAATTAGTATAGAAGCACTGTCTTTGACTTCTCTGGATGTTTCCCAGGCGAGCTATTGACAAGTAAATCCTAGACGCTCGATCTTGGTTATTTTCGCTTACGCGGCTGGCAGCAAAGTTCAGAACCATGTTTCTGTGAATAACTCTTGAACCGTAAGTCACAGACGCTCGCTCTTGGCTGCATTCGTTTCAGCTCGTGGCAGCCAGTCTAACAAACACTATCTTGGACTTCTCTGGATGTTTCCCAGGTGAGCTATTGGCAGCATGTTCAGAACCACTTTTTCTGAGGCTAATTCTTGAACCGTAAGTCTTAGACGCTCGATCTTGGCGGCATTCGTCTCAGCGCCTGGCAATTAGTATAGAAGCACTGTTTCCCACTGTTTCTGAGGCTAATTCTTGAACCGTAAGTCATAGACGCTAGATCTTGGCGGCATTCGTCTCAGCGCCTGGCAATTATTATAGAAGCACTGTCTTTGACTTCTCTGGATGTTTCCCAGGCGAGCTATTGACAAGTAAATCCTAGACTCTCGATCTTGGTTATTTTCGCTTACGCGGCTGGCAGCAAAGTTCAGAACCATGTTTCTGTGAATAACTCTTGAACCGTAAGTCACAGACGCTCGCTCTTGGCTGCATTCGTTTCAGCTCGTGGCAGCCAGTCTAAAAAACACAATATTGGACTTCTCTGGATGTTTCCCAGGCGAGCTATTGGCAGCATGTTCAGAACCACTGTTTCTGAGGCTAATTCTTGAACCGTAAGTCATAGACGCTCGATCTTGGCGGCATTCGTCTCAGCGCCTGGCAATTAGTATAGAAGCACTGTTTCCCACTGTTTCTGAGGCTAATTCTTGAACCGTAAGTCATAGACGCTAGATCTTGGCGGCATTCGTCTCAGCGCCTGGCAATTAGTATAGAAGCACTGTCTTTGACTTCTCTGGATGTTTCCCAGGCGAGCTATTGACAAGTAAATCCTAGACGCTCGATCTTGGTTATTTTCGCTTACGCGGCTGGCAGCAAAGTTCAGAACCATGTTTCTGTGAATAACTCTTGAACCGTAAGTCACAGACGCTCGCTCTTGGCTGCATTCGTTTCAGCTCGTGGCAGCCAGTCTAACAAACACTATCTTGGACTTCTCTGGATGTTTCCCAGGTGAGCTATTGGCAGCATGTTCAGAACCACTGTTTCTGAGGCTAATTCTTGAACCGTAAGTCTTAGACGCTCGATCTTGGCGGCATTCGTCTCAGCGCCTGGCAATTAGTATAGAAGCACTGTTTCCCACTGTTTCTGAGGCTAATTCTTGAACCGTAAGTCATAGACGCTAGATCTTGGCGGCATTCGTCTCAGCGCCTGGCAATTATTATAGAAGCACTGTCTTTGACTTCTCTGGATGTTTCCCAGGCGAGCTATTGACAAGTAAATCCTAGATTCTCGATCTTGGTTATTTTCGCTTACGCGGCTGGCAGCAAAGTTCAGAACCATGTTTCTGTGAATAACTCTTGAACCGTAAGTCACAGACGCTCGCTCTTGGCTGCATTCGTTTCAGCTCGTGGCAGCCAGTCTAACAAACACTATCTTGGACTTCTCTGGATGTTTCCCAGGTGAGCTATTGGCAGCATGTTCAGAACCACTGTTTCTGAGGCTAATTCTTGAACCGTAAGTCATAGATGCTCGATCTTGGCGGCATTCGTCTCAGCGCCTGGCAATTAGTATAGAAGCACTGTTTCCCACTGTTTCTGAGGCTAATTCTTGAACCGTAAGTCATAGACGCTAGATCTTGGCGGCATTCGTCTCAGCGCCTGTCAATTAGTATAGAAGCTCTGTCTTTGACTTCTCTGGATGTTTCCCAGGCGAGCTATTGACAAGTAAATCCTAGACGCTCGATCTTGGTTATTTTCGCTTTCGCGGCTGGCAGCAAAGTTCAGAACCATGTTTCTGTGAATAACTCTTGAACCGTAAGTCACAGACGCTCGCTCTTGGCTGCATTCGTTTCAGCTCGTGGCAGCCAGTCTAAAAAACACAATCTTGGACTTCTCTGGATGTTTCCCAGGCGAGCTATTGGCAGCATGTTCAGAACCACTGTTTCTGAGGCTAATTCTTGAACCGTAAGTCATAGACGCTCGATCTTGGCGGCATTCGTCTCAGCGCCTGGCAATTAGTATAGAAGCACTGTTTCCCACTGTTTCTGAGGCTAATTCTTGAACCGTAAGTCATAGACGCTAGATCTTGGCGGCATTCGTCTCAGCGCCTGGCAATTAGTATAGAAGCACTGTCTTTGACTTCTCTGGATGTTTCCCAGGCGAGCTATTGACAAGTAAATCCTAGACGCTCGATCTTGGTTATTTTCGCTTTCGCGGCTGGCAGCAAAGTTCAGAACCATGTTTCTGTGAATAACTCTTGAACCGTAAGTCACAGACGCTCGCTCTTGGCTGCATTCGTTTCAGCTCGTGGCAGCCAGTCTAAAAAACACAATCTTGGACTTCTCTGGATGTTTCCCAGGCGAGCTATTGGCAGCATGTTCAGAACCACTGTTTCTGAGGCTAATTCTTGAACCGTAAGTCATAGACGCTCGATCTTGGCGGCATTCGTCTCAACGCCTATCAATTAGTATAGAAGCACTGTTTCCCACTGTTTCTGAGGCTAATTCTTGAACCGTAAGTCATAGACGCTAGATCTTGGCGGCATTCGTCTCAGCGCCTGGCAATTAGTATAGAAGCTCTGTCTTTGACTTCTCTGGATGTTTCCCAGGCGAGCTATTGACAAGTAAATCCTAGACGCTCGATCTTGGTTATTTTCGCTTTCGCGGCTGGCAGCAAAGTTCAGAACCATGTTTCTGTGAATAACTCTTGAACCGTAAGTCACAGACGCTCGCTCTTGGCTGCATTCGTTTCAGCTCGTGGCAGCCAGTCTAAAAAACACAATCTTGGACTTCTCTGGATGTTTCCCAGGCGAGCTATTGGCAGCATGTTCAGAACCACTGTTTCTGAGGCTAATTCTTGAACCGTAAGTCATAGATGCTCGATCTTGGCGGCATTCGTCTCAGCGCCTGGCAATTAGTATAGAAGCACTGTTTCCCACTCTTTCTGAGGCTAATTCTTGAACCGTAAGTCTTAGACGCTCGATCTTGGCGGATTCGTCTCAGCGCCTGGCAATTAGTATAGAAGCACTGTTTCCCACTGTTTCTGATGCTAATTCTTGAACCGTAAGTCATAGACGCTAGATCTTGGCGGCATTCGTCTCAGCGCCTGGCAATTAGTATAGAAGCACTGTCTTTGACTTCTCTGGATGTTTCCCAGGCGAGCTATTGACAAGTAAATCCTAGACGCTCGATCTTGGTTATTTTCGCTTTCGCGGCTGGCAGCAAAGTTCAGAACCATGTTTCTGTGAATAACTCTTGAACCGTAAGTCACAGACGCTCGCTCTTGGCTGCATTCGTTTCAGCTCGTGGCAGCCAGTCTAAAAAACACAATGTTGGACTTCTCTGGATGTTTCCCAGGCGAGCTATTGGCAGCATGTTCAGAACCACTGTTTCTGAGGCTAATTCTTGAACCGTAAGTCATAGACGCTCGATCTTGGCGGCATTCGTCTCAGCGCCTGGCAATTAGTATAGAAGCACTGTTTCCCACTGTTTCTGAGGCTAATTCTTGAACCGTAAGTCATAGACGCTAGATCTTGGCGGCATTCGTCTCAGCGCCTGGCAATTAGTATAGAAGCTCTGTCTTTGACTTCTCTGGATGTTTCCCAGGTGAGCTATTGACAAGTAAATCCTAGACGCTCGATCTTGGTTATTTTCGCTTTCGCGGCTGGCAGCAAAGTTCAGAACCATGTTTCTGTGAATAACTCTTGAACCGTAAGTCACAGACGCTCGCTCTTGGCTGCATTCGTTTCAGCTCGTGGCAGCCAGTCTAAAAAACACAATCTTGGACTTCTCTGGATGTTTCCCAGGCGAGCTATTGGCAGCATGTTCAGAACAACTGTTTCTGAGGCCAATTCTTGAACCGTGAGTCATAGACGCTCGATCTTGGCGGCATTCGTCTCAGCGCCTGGCAATTAGTATAGAAGCACTGTTTCCCACTCTTTCTGAGGCTAATTCTTGAACCGTAAGTCTTAGACGCTCGATCTTGGCGGCATTCGTCTCAGCGCCTGGCAATTAGTATAGAAGCACTGTTTCCCACTGTTTCTGAGGCTAATTCTTGAACCGTAAGTCATAGACGCTAGATCTTGGCGGCATTCGTCCCAGCGCCTGGCAATTAGTATAGAAGCTCTGTCTTTGACTTCTCTGGATGTTTCCCAGGCGAGCTATTGACAAGTAAATCCTAGACGCTCGATCTTGGTTATTTTCGCTTTCGCGGCTGGCAGCAAAGTTCAGAACCATGTTTCTGTGAATAACTCTTGAACCGTAAGTCACAGACGCTCGCTCTTGGCTGCATTCGTTTCAGCTCGTGGCAGCCAGTCTAAAAAACACAATCTTGGACTTCTCTGGATGTTTCCCAGGCGAGCTATTGGCAGCATGTTCAGAACAACTGTTTCTGAGGCTAATTCTTGAACCGTGAGTCATAGACGCTCGATCTTGGCGGCATTCGTCTCAGCGCCTGGCAATTAGTATAGAAGCACTGTTTCCCACTCTTTCTGAGGCTAATTCTTGAACCGTAAGTCTTAGACGCTCGATCTTGGCGGCATTCGTCTCAGCGCCTGGCAATTAGTATAGAAGCACTGTTTCCCACTGTTTCTGAGGCTAATTCTTGAACCGTAAGTCATAGACGCTAGATCTTGGCGGCATTCGTCTCAGCGCCTGGCAATTAGTATAGAAGCACTGTCTTTGACTTCTCTGGATGTTTCCCAGGCGAGCTATTGACAAGTAAATCCTAGACGCTCGATCTTGGTTATTTTCGCTTACGCGGCTGGCAGCAAAGTTCAGAACCCTGTTTCTGTGAATAACTCTTGAACCGTAAGTCACAGACGCTCGCTCTTGGCTGCATTCGTTTCAGCTCGTGGCAGCCAGTCTAAAAAAACACAATCTTGGACTTCTCTGGATGTTTCCCAGGCGAGCTATTGGCAGCATGTTCAGAACAACTGTTTCTGAGGCTAATTCTTGAACCGTGAGTCATAGACGCTCGATCTTGGCGGCATTCGTCTCAGCGCCTGGCAATTAGTATAGAAGCACTGTTTCCCACTCTTTCTGAGGCTAATTCTTGAACCGTAAGTCTTAGACGCTCGATCTTGGCGGCATTCGTCTCAGCGCCTGGCAATTAGTATAGAAGCACTGTTTCCCACTGTTTCTGAGGCTAATTCTTGAACCGTAAGTCATAGACGCTAGATCTTGGCGGCATTCGTCTCAGCGCCTGGCAATTAGTATAGAAGCACTGTCTTTGACTTCTCTGGATGTTTCCCAGGCGAGCTATTGACAAGTAAATCCTAGACGCTCGATCTTGGTTATTTTCGCTTTCGCAGCTGGCAGCAAAGTTCAGAACCATGTTTCTGTGAATAACTCTTGAACCGTAAGTCACAGACGCTCGCTCTTGGCTGCATTCGTTTCAGCTCGTGGCAGCCAGTCTAAAAAACACAATGTTGGACTTCTCTGGATGTTTCCCAGGCGAGCTATTGGCAGCATGTTCAGAACCACTGTTTCTGAGGCTAATTCTTGAACCGTAAGTCATAGACGCTCGATCTTGGCGGCATTCGTCTCAGCGCCTGGCAATTAGTATAGAAGCACTGTTTCCCACTGTTTCTGAGGCAAATTCTTGAACCGTAAGTCATAGACGCTAGATCTTGGCGGCATTCGTCTCAGCGCCTGGCAATTAGTATAGAAGCTCTGTCTTTGACTTCTCTGGATGTTTCCCAGGCGAGCTATTGACAAGTAAATCCTAGACGCTCGATCTTGGTTATTTTCGCTTTCGCGGCTGGCAGCAAAGTTCAGAACCATGTTTCTGTGAATAACTCTTGAACCGTAAGTCACAGACGCTCGCTCTTGGCTGCATTCGTTTCAGCTCGTGGCAGCCAGTCTAAAAAACACAATCTTGGACTTCTCTGGATGTTTCCCAGGCGAGCTATTGGCAGCATGTTCAGAACCACTGTTTCTGAGGCTAATTCTTGAACCGTAAGTCATAGACGCTCGATCTTGGCGGCATTCGTCTCAGCGCCTGGCAATTAGTATAGAAGCACTGTTTCCCACTCTTTCTGAGGCTAATTCTTGAACCGTAAGTCTTAGACGCTCGATCTTGGCGGCATTCGTCTCAGCGCCTGGCAATTAGTATAGAAGCACTGTTTCCCACTGTTTCTGAGGCTAATTCTTGAACCGTAAGTCATAGACGCTAGATCTTGGCGGCATTCGTCTCAGCGCCTGGCAATTAGTATAGAAGCACTGTCTTTGACTTCTCTGGATGTTTCCCAGGCGAGCTATTGACAAGTAAATCCTAGACGCTCGATCTTGGTTATTTTCGCTTACGCGGCTGGCAGCAAAGTTCAGAACCATGTTTCTGTGAATAACTCTTGAACCGTAAGTCACAGACGCTCGCTCTTGGCTGCATTCGTTTCAGCTCGTGGCAGCCAGTCTAACAAACACTATCTTGGACTTCTCTGGATGTTTCCCAGGTGAGCTATTGGCAGCATGTTCAGAACCACTGTTTCTGAGGCTAATTCTTGAACCGTAAGTCTTAGACGCTCGATCTTGGCGGCATTCGTCTCAGCGCCTGGCAATTAGTATAGAAGCACTGTTTCCCACTGTTTCTGAGGCTAATTCTTGAACCGTAAGTCATAGACGCTAGATCTTGGCGGCATTCGTCTCAGCGCCTGGCAATTAGTATAGAAGCACTGTCTTTGACTTCTCTGGATGTTTCCCAGGCGAGCTATTGACAAGTAAATCCTAGACGCTCGATCTTGGTTATTTTCGCTTTCGCGGCTGGCAGCAAAGTTCAGAACCATGTTTCTGTGAATAACTCTTGAACCGTAAGTCACAGACGCTCGCTCTTGGCTGCATTCGTTTCAGCTCGTGGCAGCCAGTCTAAAAAACACAATCTTGGACTTCTCTGGATGTTTCCCAGGCGAGCTATTGGCAGCATGTTCAGAACCACTGTTTCTGAGGCTAATTCTTGAACCGTAAGTCATAGACGCTCGATCTTGGCGGCATTCGTCTCAGCGCCTGGCAATTAGTATAGAAGCACTGTTTCCCACTGTTTCTGAGGCTAATTCTTGAACCGTAAGTCATAGACGCTAGATCTTGGCGGCATTCGTCTCAGCGCCTGGCAATTAGTATAGAAGCTCTGTCTTTGACTTCTCTGGATGTTTCCCAGGCGAGCTATTGACAAGTAAATCCTAGACGCTCGATCTTGGTTATTTTCGCTTTCGCGGCTGGCAGCAAAGTTCAGAACCATGTTTCTGTGAATAACTCTTGAACCGTAAGTCACAGACGCTCGCTCTTGGCTGCATTCGTTTCAGCTCGTGGCAGCCAGTCTAAAAAACACAATCTTGGACTTCTCTGGATGTTTCCCAGGCGAGCTATTGGCAGCATGTTCAGAACCACTGTTTCTGAGGCTAATTCTTGAACCGTAAGTCATAGACGCTCGATCTTGGC
>NW_027463101.1:0-35480 GCF_050947455.1 Rhinoderma darwinii
GAAAGAGAAGGGAGAAGAGGGGAAAGAGGGGAGGAAAGAGGATAGAAAGAAGAGGGTAGAGGAAAAGAAAAGAGGAGAGGAAGAAGAGAAGGGAGAATAGAGGAGGAAGAGATAAGGAGAAGAGGAGAAGAGGAGAAGAGGAAAAGAGGAAAAGAGGAAAGAGGAAAAGAGGAGAAGAGGAGAAGAGGAAAGAGGAAAAGAGGAAAAGAGGAAAAGAGGAAAAGAGGAGAAGAGGAAAAGAAGAAGAGGAAAAGAGGAAGAGGAAAAGAGAGAGGAAAAGAGGAAGAGGAAAAGAGGAAGAGGAAAAGAGGAAAAGAGGAAGAGGAAAAGAGGAAGAGGAAAAGAGGAAGAGGAAAAGAGGAAAAGAGAAAGAGGAAAAGAGAGAGGAAAAGAGAAAGAGGAAAAGAGAAAGAGGAAAAGAGAAGGAGGAAAAGAGAAGGAGAGGAAAAGAGAAGGAGAGGAAAAGAGAAGGAGAGGAAAAGAGAAGGAGAGGAAAAGAGAAGGAGAGGAAAAGAGAAGAAGAGGAAAAGAGGAAAAGAGAAGAAGAGGAAAAGAGAAGAGGAGGAGGAGGAAAAGAGAAGAAGAGGAAAAGAGAAGAGAGGAAAAGAGAAAGAGAAGAGGAGGAGGAAAAGAGGAAGAAGAGAAAAGAGAAGAGGAGGGAGGAGGAAAAGAGAAGGAGGAGGAAAAGAGAAGAAGAGGAAAAGAGAAGAAGAGGAAAAGAGGAAGAGGAAAAGAGGAAAAGAGAAGAAGAGGAAAAGAGGAAGAGGAAAAGAGGAGACGAAAAGAGGAGACGAAAAGGAGAGGAAGAGGAAAAGAGAAGAGGAAAAGAGAAGAGGAAAAGAGAAGAGGAGGAAGAGGGGAGAAGAGGAGGAAGAGGGGAAAAGAGAAGAGGAGGAAGAGGGGAGAAGAGGAAGAGGAAAAGAGGAGAGGAAAAGAGAAGAGGAAGAGGGGAAAAGAGAGAGGAGGAAGAGGGGAAAAGAGAAGGAGGAGGAGGAAAAGAGAAGAGAGGAGGAGAAGAGGAGGAGGAGGAGGAGGAAAAGAGAAGAGGAAAAGAAGAAAGGAAAAGAGGAGACGAAAAGAGGAAGAGGAAAGAGGAGACGAAAGAGGAGAAAAGAGAGGAAGAGGAAAAGAGAAGAGGAGGAAGAGGGGAGAAGAGGAGGAAGAGGGGAGAAGAGGAGGAAGAGGGGAAAAGAGAAGAGGAAGAGGGGAAAAGAGAAGAGGAGGAAGAGGGGAAAAGAGAAGAGGAAAAGAGAAGAGGAAAAGAGAAGAGGAAGAGGAAAAGAGGAGAGGAAAAGAGAAGAGGAAAAGAGAAGAGGAGGAAGAGGGGAAAAGAGGAGGAGGAGGAGGAGGGAAAGAGAAGAAGAGGAAAAGAGAAGAAGGAGGAAAAGAGAAGAAGAGGAAAAGAGGAAGAGGAAAAGAGGAGACGAAAAGAGGAGAGGAAGAGGAAAAGAGAAGAGGAGGAAGAGGGGAAAAGAGAAGGAGGAGGGAGGAGGAGGAGAAGAGGAGGAGGAGGAAAAGAGAAGAAGAGGAAAAGAGAAGAAGAGGAAAAGAGGACGAGGAGAAGAGGAAAAGAGGAGACGAAAAAGAGGAGAGGAAGAGGAAAAGAGAAGAGGAAAAGAGAAGAGGAAGAAGAAAAGAGAAGAGGAGGAAGAGGGGAAAAGAGAAGAGAAGGAAGAGGGGAAAAGAGAAGAGGAGGAAGAGGGGAAAAGAGAAGAGGAGGAAGAGGGAAAAGAGAAGAGGAAGAGGAAAAGAGAAGAGGAAAAGAGAAGAGGAAGAGGAAAAGAGGAGAGGAAAAGAGAAGAGGAAGAGGAAAAGAGAAGAGGGGAAAAGAGAAGAGGGGAAAAGAGAAGAGGAGGAAGAGGGGAAAAGAGAAGAGGAGGAAGAGGGGAAGAGGAAGAGGAAGAGAGGAGGGGAAGAGGAAAAGAGAAGAGGAGGAAGAGGGGAAAAGAGAAAAGGGGAAGAGGAAGGGAGAGGAGGGGGAAGAGGAAAAGAGAAGAGGAAAGAGAAGGGAGAAGAGGGGAAAAGAGGGGAGGAAAGAGGATAGAAAGAAGAGGGTAGAGCAGGAAAGAAAAGAGGAGAGGAAGAAGAGAAGGGAGAATAGAGGAGGAAGAGATAAGGAGAAGAGGAAAAGAGGAAAGCAGAAAGGGAAAGAGGAGGAAGAGAAGAAATGGGGAGAGCAGAAAAGGAAAGAGAAGAGGAAAAGAAGAGAGCAGAGGATGAAGAGAGGGAAAGAGGATACGAAGAAGAGAGCAGAGGGGGAGAGGATAGAAAATAAGAGAGGGAAGTGGAGGGGGAGAGAAGATTGGAAAGAGAGGAGAAGAACAGAAGAGAAATATGGAGGAAATAGAAAGGGGAGAGAAGAGAGAAGGAACAGACAAGAAGGGAAGAGAATAGGAAAGAGGGGAATGGAGGAAACGAGCCATAGAAAGTAGAGGGTATGAATGGCGGTGGCATCAGTTTGTGGGGTCTCCCGGCTTCTTGCACCACTAACCCCTCCCCCGGGTTTCCCAGCATATTGCTGCAGATTTGGTGGTAACAGAGGCAGGAGGGCAGAAGCAGCAGTTTTGGAGTCAGCTCTCGGGGAGACTTCTTGACGTTCTCTCGGCCCCGTGTCATGTATTGACCATCATCGCAGCGCGGGCACTGGTGTGTGGGGCACTCACCGCTCGGACCTCTCTCTCCTGCAGCTTCCGGTCACAGGCGTAAGTATTATCCCGAAAAGGACAGGACACCTCGGGATCCTCGCAGCAGTTAACGACTTGTCTCAGACATTCCCTGACGAGGCAAAGACAAGGAGGCACAAGATGGAGAAATCCTTAAAGGAGCCCCCGCAGAACACTGCAAATCTGTACTAATCCTGAACTACATCATGTGTTTTACACCAGTCACACCCAGAGCTGCAGTTACTAGAGTTCTGTATGCTTTTCAGATGACATCTGACAACATTCCCCACAATGCATTTCAATATGGGAGCAAGGTTAAGCTATTAGGGCATTGCTGATGGATTACTAATAGTAGACATTAAAATGGTGAATGCAGCTCTGAATGTGACTGGAGTATAAGACATGATGTAGCAGTAGTATTGTGACTGCAGCTCTGGGTGTGACTGGAGTATATGACATGATGTAACAGCAGTATTGTGACTGCAGCTCTGGGTGTGACTGGAGTATAAGACATGATGTAACAGCAGTATTGTGACTGCAGCTCTGGGTGTGACTGGAGTATAAGACATGATGTAGCAGTAGTATTGTGACTGCAGCTCTGGGTGTGACTGGAGTATATGACATGATGTAACAGCAGTATTGTGACTGCAGCTCTGGGTGTGATTGGAGTATAAGACATGATGTAGCTCGTATATTCGGTTCTCTTTCAATGTCTGGAGCCTCATCTTCTCCTCACCATGGAGTCTGTAGTGTCGGCAGCGGTGTAGCAGAGCTGTGTATACTGTATAGACATGGCCCGTGTACTCCACATTGGGCATGGAGTACGGCCGGGGTGTAGTGTCTGCAGTAGAGTGCCCCCCAGAGGCAGAACAATGATGGGGTGAGATATAGATCTGATACAGGGGGTGCCCACACCTACCTGCAGAAACTATGCAGACACTCCCGCAGCAGTACCCCATCCCCCGCCGGGACGTCCATGTAGCAGATTCGGCACTCTATAGGCTCCTGGTTGGGGATCAGAACCTCGTTGTCCAGTTCTAGGAGATGTAAGAAATTCTGCTGCCGCTCCTCCTCCAGAGTCTGGAAAAACGGAGAGAAGACGCCGCGTGTCAGGACCAATACTGCAGCAGCGCAAAACCAGCTCTGCTACATAATACAAGAAAAGGACAACTGCACCTGTAGATGCTCCTACCGATTTATGTCTACAGCTCCTATGCAGACCTATGTGTCTCCATGGTTACAGACTACAAGCAATCAGTGTGTTAAATCACAGGTCGCCCACTGAATGTACGTTACCAAGAAGCCGGTGTCTGTACACAGCAAGCAGTGTTGGGGTGCAGTGTGGGAGATGCAGCGTTTATACCACAAACTGTACAACTTAAAAAATAAATATGTGCAACTTACCAGTGCACAGCACATTCTGCAATCTTACCTAAGCTGTGTCTGTGAATGCTGCTCTGGATGTGACTGGAGTAGAACACATGATGTAACGTGATCAGTACAAAGAAAACTGAAGCAAAGGACTTACAGAATGCTCATCATTGGAATGGCAATTAATTGAATTTTGAATGCAGCTCTGGATGTGATTGGAGAGTAAGAAAACTAAAGCAACGTATTACCAAAGTCAGTCAATTTTATAGCACCACTGAGGCGATTTTATATTTGAATGCAGCTCTGGATGTGACCAGAGTATAAGAGAGGATAGAACTTAGGAGAAATACGGAAGATGAAAAGTCAAAGTATTTACAGTTACCCAACAGAAAAGGGATAATTTGTTGAATTTTTAATGCAGCTCTGGATGTGACTGGAGTATAAGACAGGCTAGAACTTTGGAGAAATACAGAAGAAAAAAAATCGTAGTATTTAGCGTCACTCAATATGAAGTAAAGATTTATTAGCCGCCATCAATAACCCCTTAGTAACCTGGCCGCTGACCCCCCACAATAGTCATGGGGGGCCCCCTGCGAGCCGCTCATAGTGGTGACCCCGTATCTACATCCTGTCTAGAGAACCGCAGGGCACGTCTGATACCGGACCCCACAGTAGAGACATCTGAGCGGCAGCGCTCAATGCCAGGCAGCAGCCGCTAAAGACAAAGCAATAGAAAGATCCGAAGATCTGAGGAACGATGACGTCCTGATAAACCTGTGAGGAGAATCCTCAGTGCGGGGGACACAGGAACCCCCCCGAGAGCCAGATCTGAAGGGTCACCTGGGGATTCACCATAGATTGCAAGCTCTTGGGTATGTATTATTGTATAGACATGGGGGGGGGGGTCGCTGGCTGGAGATGTGAAGAGGACATCCTGTCAATACCCGGAATCTTTATCTTGTGGTCACAACTGGGGGCCTAAATATGAGAACAAGCCCCATTGCCGGGACCGCGGCTACAACTCTGCTACAACATGCGGATAGTGACGGACAGTTCTAGAAGTCACGCAACACCATGTACATTACACGCGGAGCTCCACATAACACCATGTACATTACACGCGGAGCTCCACATAACACCATGTACATTACACGCGGAGCTCCACATAACACCATGTACATTACACGCGGAGCTCCACATAACACCATGTACATTACACGCGGAGCTCCACATAACACCATGTACATTACACGCGGAGCTCCACATAACACCATGTACAGCACACGCGGAGCTCCACATAACACCATGTACATTACACGCGGAGCTCCACATAACACCATGTACATTACACGCGGAGCTCCACATAACACCATGTACATTACACGCGGAGCTCCACATAACACCATGTACAGTACACGCGGAGCTCCACATAACACCATGTACAGTACACGCGGAGCTCCACATAACACCATGTACATTACACGCGGAGCTCCACATAACACCATGTACATTACACGCGGAGCTCCACATAACACCATGTACAGTACACGCGGAGCTCCACATAACACCATGTACATTACACGCGGAGCTCCACATAACACCATGTACAGCACACGCGGAGCTCCACATAACACCATGTACAGCACACGCGGAGCTCCACATAACACCATGTACATTACACGCGGAGCTCCACATAACACCATGTACATTACACGCGGAGCTCCACATAACACCATGTACATTACACGCGGAGCTCCACATAACACCATGTACATTACACGCAGAGCTCCACATAACACCATGTACATTACACGCGGAGCTCCACATAACACCATGTACATTACACGCGGAGCTCCACATAACACCATGTACATTACACGCGGAGCTCCACATAACACCATGTACATTACACGCGGAGCTCCACATAACACCACGTACATTACACGCGGAGCTCCACATAACACCACGTACAGCACACGCGGAGCTCCACATAACACCACGTACATTACACGCGGAGCTCCACATAACACCATGTACATTACACGCGGAGCTCCACATAACACCATGTACATTACACGCGGAGCTCCACATAACACCATGTACAGTACACGCGGAGCTCCACATAACACCATGTACATTACACGCAGAGCTCCACATAACACCATGTACATTACACGCGGAGCTCCACATAACACCATGTACATTACACGCGGAGCTCCACATAACACCATGTACATTACACGCGGAGCTCCACATAACACCATGTACATTACACGCGGAGCTCCACATAACACCATGTACATTACACGCGGAGCTCCACATAACACCATGTACAGCACACGCGGAGCTCCACATAACACCATGTACATTACACGCGGAGCTCCACATAACACCATGTACATTACACGCAGAGCTCCACATAACACCATGTACAGCACACGCGGAGCTCCACATAACACCATGTACATTACACGCGGAGCT
Source organism: Rhinoderma darwinii (assembly GCF_050947455.1). Lineage (NCBI taxonomy): Eukaryota > Metazoa > Chordata > Amphibia > Anura > Rhinodermatidae > Rhinoderma > Rhinoderma darwinii. The sequence goes on from NW_027463101.1 coordinate 6,516, forward strand.
CCACATAACACCATGTACATTACACGCAGAGCTCCACATAACACCATGTACATTACACGCGGAGCTCCACATAACACCATGTACAGTACACGCGGAGCTCCACATAACACCATGTACAGTACACGCGGAGCTCCACATAACACCATGTACAGCACACGCGGAGCTCCACATAACACCATGTACATTACACGCGGAGCTCCACATAACACCATGTACATTACACGCAGAGCTCCACATAACACCATGTACAGCACACGCGGAGCTCCACATAACACCATGTACATTACACGCGGAGCTCCACATAACACCATGTACATTACACGCGGAGCTCCACATAACACCATGTACATTACACGCGGAGCTCCACATAACACCATGTACAGTACACGCGGAGCTCCACATAACACCATGTACATTACACGCGGAGCTCCACATAACACCATGTACATTACACGCGGAGCTCCACATAACACCATGTACATTACACGCGGAGCTCCACATAACACCATGTACAGTACACGCGGAGCTCCACATAACACCATGTACATTACACGCGGAGCTCCACATAACACCATGTACATTACACGCAGAGCTCCACATAACACCATGTACAGTACACGCGGAGCTCCACATAACATCATGTACAGTACACGCGGAGCTCCACATAACACCATGTACATTACACGCGGAGCTCCACATAACACCATGTACATTACACGCGGAGCTCCACATAACACCATGTACATTACACGCGGAGCTCCACATAACACCATGTACATTACACGCGGAGCTCCACATAACACCATGTACATTACACGCAGAGCTCCACATAACACCATGTACATTACACGCGGAGCTCCACATAACACCATGTACATTACACGCGGAGCTCCACATAACACCATGTACATTACACGCGGAGCTCCACATAACACCATGTACATTACACGCGGAGCTCCACATAACACCATGTACATTACACGCGGAGCTCCACATAACACCATGTACATTACACGCAGAGCTCCACATAACACCATGTACATTACACGCGGAGCTCCACATAACACCATGTACATTACACGCAGAGCTCCACATAACACCATGTACATTACACGCGGAGCTCCACATAACACCATGTACATTACACGCGGAGCTCCACATAACACCATGTACATTACACGCGGAGCTCCACATAACACCATGTACAGCACACGCGGAGCTCCACATAACACCATGTACATTACACGCGGAGCTCCACATAACACCATGTACAGTACACGCGGAGCTCCACATAACATCATGTACATTACACGCGGAGCTCCACATAACACCATGTACATTACACGCGGAGCTCCACATAACACCATGTACATTACACGCAGAGCTCCACATAACACCATGTACATTACACGCGGAGCTCCACATAACACCATGTACATTACACGCGGAGCTCCACATAACACCATGTACATTACACGCAGAGCTCCACATAACACCATGTACATTACACGCAGAGCTCCACATAACACCATGTACAGCACACGCGGAGCTCCACATAACACCATGTACATTACACGCGGAGCTCCACATAACACCCACGTACAGTACACGCGGAGCTCCACATAACACCATGTACATTACACGCGGAGCTCCACATAACACCATGTACATTACACGCGGAGCTCCACATAACACCATGTACATTACACGCGGAGCTCCACATAACACCATGTACATTACACGCGGAGCTCCACATAACACCATGTACATTACACGCAGAGCTCCACATAACACCATGTACATTACACGCGGAGCTCCACATAACACCATGTACATTACACGCGGAGCTCCACATAACACCATGTACATTACACGCGGAGCTCCACATAACACCATGTACATTACACGCGGAGCTCCACATAACACCATGTACATTACACGCGGAGCTCCACATAACACCATGTACATTACACGCAGAGCTCCACATAACACCATGTACAGCACACGCGGAGCTCCACATAACACCATGTACATTACACGCGGAGCTCCACATAACACCCACGTACAGTACACGCGGAGCTCCACATAACACCATGTACATTACACGCGGAGCTCCACATAACACCATGTACATTACACGCGGAGCTCCACATAACACCATGTACATTACACGCGGAGCTCCACATAACACCATGTACATTACACGCGGAGCTCCACATAACACCATGTACAGTACACGCGGAGCTCCACATAACACCATGTACATTACACGCGGAGCTCCACATAACACCATGTACATTACACGCGGAGCTCCACATAACACCATGTACATTACACGCGGAGCTCCACATAACACCATGTACAGTACACGCGGAGCTCCACATAACACCATGTACATTACACGCGGAGCTCCACATAACACCATGTACATCACACGCGGAGCTCCACATAACACCATGTACATTACACGCGGAGCTCCACATAACACCATGTACATTACACGCGGAGCTCCACATAACACCATGTACAGTACACGCGGAGCTCCACATAACACCATGTACATTACACGCGGAGCTCCACATAACACCATGTACATTACACGCAGAGCTCCACATAACACCATGTACAGTACACGCGGAGCTCCACATAACACCATGTACATTACACGCGGAGCTCCACATAACACCATGTACATTACACGCGGAGCTCCACATAACACCATGTACATTACACGCGGAGCTCCACATAACACCATGTACATTACACGCGGAGCTCCACATAACACCATGTACATTACACGCGGAGCTCCACATAACACCATGTACAGTACACGCGGAGCTCCACATAACACCATGTACATTACACGCGGAGCTCCACAAAACACCATGTACCGTAAGACCTGAGAAGCAATCAGAGGGAGGCGGGGGAGGGTAGAGCAGGGCCTGTGTTTGTGTAAGAAGCTCGGGTGACTCTGTGAATAAATGGCGGCTCCATAGTTGGTAAAGTATCAGGGTTTGTTCACACGGTTTATTTTCGGACGTTTTCCAGACATCTGCGCATTCATTTCAATGGGAAATACGGCGTTCTCTTCCGACGGGGCGTTTTTTTACGCGCCCATTTTTAAAAACAGCCTCTTGAAAAAACGCCCGCGAAAAAGAAGAGCAGGTCACATCTCGGGCCGTTTTTGGAGCAGTTTTTCGTTGACTCTATAGAAAAACAGCCGTAAAAAACGTCTGATAATCAGGAACGGATTTCCCTTGAACAGCTCGGTATTTTCAGACGTCCTCTGCTGAGCTGTGTGAACGTCGCCTTATATACACGGCATGTCCTGCGCGGACGTCTGAGGTGCTGCCGCCTCTTGTATACGTATAATGCACAAAAATATACACTACACAGCCATAAGTATGTCAGGTAGGTCATTACTGAGGTCATGGGTCATTAGAGGTCATTACTGAGGTCATGGGTCATTAGAGGTCATTACTAAGGTCAGAGGTCATTAGTGAGGTCAGAGGTCATTACTAATGTCAGAGGTCATTACGGAGGTCAGCTTCTCTAATTTTTTACTAAACCTCGCGCCTCCAGAAGCTCTACCAGACTCTACAGCGGGGGGCACAATCTTTTCTGATCCGAGGGCCACACTGTCAAGTTGTATCATTGTGCAAGGGCCCCAATAAAACTTCAAGGGGTATTCCAGTATGTGTCATATATGTAACAGTGCCCCTAATAGTTCCAGCCATGGTGTCCTTATAACAGTGCCAGCCACAAAATACCCCCATTAATGCCAGCCACACAGTGCCCCCTATTAGTACCAGCCATACAGTGCCCCCTATTAGTACCAGCCATACAGTGCCCCCTATTAGTGGCAGCCACACAGTGCCCCCTATTAGTGGCAGCCACACAGGTGTCCTTATAACAGTGCCAGCCACAAAATACCCCCATTAATGCCAGCCACACAGTGCCCCCTATTAGTACCAGCCATACAGTGCCCCCTATTAGTACCAGCCATACAGTGCCCCCTATTAGTACCAGCCATACAGTGCCCCCTATTAGTACCAGCCATACAGTGCCCCCTATTAGTACCAGCCATACAGTGCCCCCTATTAGTGGCAGCCACACAGTGCCCCCTATTAGTGGCAGCCACACAGTGCCCCCTATTAGTGGCAGCCACACAGTGCCCCCTATTAGTGGCAGCCACACAGTGCCCCCTATTAGTGGCAGCCACACAGTGCCCCCTATTAGTACCAGCCATACAGTGCCCCCTATTAGTACCAGTCACACAGTGCCCCCTATTAGTACCAGTCACACAGTGCCCCCTATTAGTACCAGTCACACAGTGCCCCCTATTAGTACCAGTCACACAGTGCCCCCTATTAGTACCAGTCACACAGTGCCCCCTATTAGTACCAGCCATACAGTGCCCCCTATTAGTACCAGTCACACAGTGCCCCCTATTAGTACCAGTCACACAGTGCCCCCTATTAGTACCAGCCATACAGTGCCCCCTATTAGTACCAGCCATACAGTGCCCCCTATTAGTACCAGTCACACAGTGCACCTCTAGTACTTACCAGTCCCTGCTCCGTGTTCCTGAACCAATGGGACACAGACCAGTATAGGGGGGGGGGGGTCGCAGGTTGTGCACCCCCCTCTACACACCTGGGCAGGAATCGTCCTCCTGTCACCACCAAACCCAGATTCCTCCATCAGAGGAGGGTCCAGCACTAGTGGCTTTACCCCCCTCCAGCTGACACTGGACATCATACGTGGTCATCTCAGGCTGGCGAGCAGCTGCTGCCCGATCCCCATGAAGCTCCAGATGAACCGCTCTGGTGCCCGATATATTTATACCCCACGTGTTCCAGTGCCCGGTCCTGTTCTTCAGATCCGAACTATTGCTGCACTTCCCAATATCAGCTCTTACAGGTGATCGGGGCGACTCCAGCAGGAAAGTGGGGAACAGAGTGCCGATGCCAGGGTGACCGCCTATGCCACGGTGACCGCCTATGCCAGGGTGACTGCCTATGCCACGGTGACCGCCTATGCCAGGGTGACCGCCTATGCCAGGGTGACCGCCTATGCCAGGGTGACCGCCGATGCCAGGGTGACCCCTGATGCCAGGGTGATGGCCGATGCCAGGGTGACCCCTGATGCCAGGGTGACCCCTGATGCCAGGGTGATGGCCTATGCCAGGGTGACCCCGATGCCAGGGTGACCCCCTATGCCAGGGTGACCCCCGATGCCAGGGTGACGCCGATGCCAGGGTGACCATGAGCTCTTCCCTCCAGCTGCTGAGGACGGTCTATGGAGGTCACAGGGCGGGATGCCGGAGTCTTTGCACCGGTTAGTAACACGCGATGGACTCAATGAACAGAATACTGTGTCAGTAGAAACCGCTTTATTCCTGATTTCAGAAATGAGGGTACAGAACAGTAGAACCTGAGTGACAGGAGCCAAATACCTGAGAGTCGTCATATGACCCCTGACTCCGCAGACACGCGCGCCCACCGGACATCCAACCTCCCCTAGGACCATCATCTGTGAAGTGCAAGAAGCTTAAAGGGACACTCCACCTGTAAACCACGTTACAACATTTCACAGGCCAAACCTCCTTTGAACTTCATAAACCCTTCGATTTACGCATCTGAGCCGGAGTTACATCACATTATACAACAGTTACATCCAGAGCTGTATTCACAGTTCTGCTGGTTTCCTGTTAGCTGACAGTAGTGCATTGTGGGAGCTCGGATGGCAGTTACACAGTCAAAACTGAGCTGAGCGTGACCGAAGTGCTAAACTGCAATAAGTTACCAAGGCAGACCAGCAGAACTGTGAATGCAGCTCTGGATGTGACTAGAGTAACATACTGGAAAGGCAACGGACACTTTTGCACTGACTGTTTTTTATTATTATTGTTCAATAGTTTCCTAAATGCAAAATAAAGCAACTTTCTAAATAATCTTCATTAAAACGTCCCCGTTATCTTGTTGCTGTAGAGTCGGTGTAAGGGGATGTTCACACGGAGGGTTTTCAGACGTTTTTTGGGCCGTAAATGTCCCGAAAAATGGGAAGCAGGACGCCCACAAACATCTTTTTTCAAAAACGGCACGTAAAAAGACGCCCGCGAGAAAAAGAAATGCAGGTCATTTCTCGAGAAGTTTTTGGAGCCGTTTTTCATAGACTCTATAGAAAAACAGCTCCAAAAACAGCCGGGAAAAAAACGAATATGATTAAAAAAAAACGTCTCAAAATACGGAGCTGTTTTCAGGGGAAAACCGCTCCTGATTTTCAGCCGTTTTTTATTTTGTGTGTGCGCATACCCTGACTCCTGTACATAGCTGGCTGCGCTGCTGCTTCTGACATCGACCCAACAACACTGCTCCTGGCTGTGCCTCTCTCTCTGCTCTCCCCCTCCCTTCTTTCAGTGTAAGAGATAGCAGCAGGGAGGGGGGAGGAGGTTGTACATGGCAGATCAGAGTGTGGAGAGGGGGGAAAGCATACACGGAGCAGTACGCAGTGGGAGGGGGGGGAAATCACACAGGCAGAGTAGCACCCACAGCAGACTCTGCATGGAGAGGGAATCACACACTCGTCAGCATCAGTGTCTGTCAGCACAGGGGCTATAAGAAGGAGAAAGCAGTACAGGTATGAAGCTGTGCTGATACATGAGCTAGTGAAGGCAGCAGCATCCTGGACACACAGACCTCACATCCAGCCTGTATTACTGGGAGGACACGTCCACAGGAAGAGTCTGAAACTAAGAGCAGCGTAAACTGAATATCAGGGGGTCTGACAATGAAGAAACGGAGACTAGTGCGATCACCAATCACATATGTGAAAATGTATCAGTCCATGTCAAAGGTGTCCACAGAATTAACCTTCTCAGGCTGCACATAATCCGTACGGGTCAGTAATTTGCTTCACTTATATTGTACTAATCTGAAGTTTGGGGTTACTGACGGGTGAGACTGGATTGTGCGATCTATAACGGAGATAACACTGCGAGAAGTGTCCTCAGACGTCACAGCTCCAGCAACTTCAGACGCAACGAGATCAGAGACCTATAATCATCATCATCATCATCACCGATCCCATCAATGTAGCTCCGCCCCCAAGACAAATCTGATTAATACTGGAGCAGAGACTGGCCTGGTGGGACTACTTCACCCACTCTCCGCCGTCCGCATAGGACTCCCCCCGCTATGAGCTCAGCGTCTGACGGTCCGGGGGGGGGGGGGGATACGCTTTGCTTTTCTCCCTCTTCTTTTGGCGTATTAATCCGATTTTTTTTTTATACATTTAGGTGGAGAACTCCTTCAATGCGGAACTCAGCTTTTGAACTTCGGTTTAAATCTCTGGAGACGAGAAGCTTTGCAAATACTTTACTGATCTTGTGCGTTACATCATGTCTTATACTCCAGTCACATCCAGAGCAGCATGCACCATTCTGCTCTCTTAGGTCTAAAGCTCCAGTCACATCCAATGGATTTGCCTGGACTATGAGATTTGACGTGAGAGCAGAATTGCGACTGAAGCTCTGAAGGTACTGGAGTATAAAAAAATATGATGCAACAGCAGAACTGCGATTGCAGCTCTAGTTGTGACTGGAGTACAAGACCGGATGTATCTCAAGATCAAGTAAAAGCGAAATATTGATAAAGTTGCTCGGCGTTCTCGTATGAAGATTTAACCTGCAAAATGGCGCTCAGAATTCTACGTGTCATCAAAAACCGATGCGGCGTAATACGGGAGTCCGGCTGATGCAGAGGAGACGGAGCCGCCGTCAGCGATTAACCCATAAATTCATATTATCCTAATTATATCTACCCCCCCCCACCCCTCCCCCAGCCCGATCCTCTAAAAAAAATATCACATCTAAAAAATCCTCTGAATCTCGTCACGACAAAACCTTCAATATCGAGGTCCATCAATGTGCGACTTTCCTGCGCCATTTTTATGTGGAGGACTGACCGTGAGCGCACTCAAGTATATAATAGGTCTAGGGCACTGACGGGTCGCGGCGGACGGTGCGGTAGAACAACGAGCTGCAGACGCAAGGATTTGTCCGCGGTCCCATGAACGCACCACAAACACGGATCATCAGGAAAGTTCTACGTCTGTACAGCTCAGTGCTAGAACGCCGCACGTGGGACGACCGGAAGCGATCAGTATTATTTCGTGAACCGCGTTTCCTTCCATCGGACCCCTCCCCACTCACTCATTAGTGGTTTCCACCCAAATCCTGAAGGATGTACCGGCAGCGTGACCTCTTAAAGGAGAACTCCACCTAAACGTATCTTCCCTCCAGTCCTGGAGATTCGGCGAGCGCAGCTCTGAAGACTCCACCTTATACAAATCTCCGGTCAGAACCAGAACACCATCGAGTAAGGGGCGAAAAACCTGCGGGCGGAGGTCTCTACGTGGCGGAAACCTGCAGGCGGAGCTAAAACAGTCCAGACGCTCTGCAACGCAGCCCCTAACCCATGCACCCCCATCAGCAGTTTTGGTGGAGCTCCCCTTTAAGGGGCGGAGCGGTGACTACTGAGATTCCTCCGCGTCTTCTGTGGAGATTTCGTCCGCGGTCACAGAGTTGAGCGACGAATAAGAGCGGTCTCAGGAAGTCTCTACTTAAAGTCTCTTTGATCGTTGTACCTCTCGTGTGTGGCGCCGCCCTGGTGGCAGAATGATGCACAGGACGCAGCGCCGGCACCCGCTTTAACTGGAACAGATGACGTCACCTCGAGGGATTAGGGAAATGCTGATTACGGATCCCACCGTGGCCGCTCCCCTCCCCCGGGCACCGTTATTACTGTAATAGAGTGAAATCGTCCAAGGAGCTGGCGCTTTGTGCGTGCGGGGGCGGAGCCTCTTCTCTTCTTCCTTTTTCCTGGAGAAAGAAAGAAGAGAAGGTTTCCGTCACAAAAAAGGGGGTCACTTCCCAAACAGTAAAGGGCTCTGCAAATAAATAGCTCTACAATTTTCCAATTAACTTTCTGCATCGCTTCCTCTCCGGTTTTAAGATCTCTGCTTACTGTCATTGAATAGAAATCTTTATGGTTTATTCCCAGGGGATACAATTCAGCCCTGGTCGTGTGATGCAACAGTTACGAGCCGTGCAGCTGTGAGATCGTCACATGACCAGGACAGAGTCTCATCCCCTGGAATAGAGTGAAGATTTCCATTCAAATGACAGTAAGCAGAGATCTTGAAAACGGAGAGAAATGGATACAGAAAGTATATTGGAAAATTGTAGAACTTTTCATTATACAAAGAAGAAGAAGAATTATCTACTGAAACCGGCGGAATATTCCTCGAAGATTATAAAGTTACGGCAATGTCTGGGGGGAGGGGATGAGCAGCGGCGCACACGAGAACCGCGCCGCTAGTAGGCGAGTAATGGGCGACTTAGTTATTTTATTTACTTCTGGACAGGCCCTTTAAGTGTCAGTCTTCAGTTTAAGTTGTGTAAAGGTTCAGATAGCACCAGATACGTGGAAGGGTGAGGTTTTGCACGGATAGGGGCCCAACCCAAACATAAATATAAAAGAGTATCCGGCACACCAATATAGAAAAAAAGGTATTTTTTATTTTGTTTCTAATGCCAGTGGCAGAGTGCGACGTTTCGGTCTAGGTGACCTTCATCAGGCACTGAGCCGTGCTGGGCAACTGAATTGACGAGCGCTAGTGGTGCTGATAGCGGCTGGCCGCTGTATCATGGCGCCATGATACAGCGGCCAGCCGCTATCAGCACCACTAGCGCTCGTCAATTCAGTTGCCCAGCACGGCTCAGTGCCTGATGAAGGTCACCTAGACCGAAACGTCGCACTCTGCCACTGGCATTAGAAACAAAATAAAAAATACCTTTTTTTCTATATTGGTGTGCCGGATACTCTTTTATATTAGTCTTCAGTTTAAGTTCTATTCATGTTCGAGGTCATTCCGAGGCTCACGCTCTCCCCGCCGCTGGTCTGTGTCAGTCTTCACTGGAATTCTATTCATGAACCAGGAAGCTCAGGATTAAACAGTTGCTATAAATGATAGAGGACTCCGCAGAATAATATAAATCCGGGCAGTGCCGGGGACAGGTCAGGGTGAGGATGGAGTATCGGGCAGCGCCAGGCTAAAGATGGAGTACCGAGCAGTGTCAGGGACCGGTCAGGGGAGGACGGAGCACCGGGCAGCGCCAGGTCAGGGGAGGACGGAGCACCGGACAGTGTCAGGGACAGGTCAGGGGAGGACGGAGCACCGGGCAGTCAGGGACAGGTCAGGGGAGGACGGAGCACCGGGCAGTGTCAGGGACAGGTCAGGGTGAGGATGGAGTATCGGGCAGCGCCAGGCTAAAGATGGAGTACCGAGCAGTGTCAGGGACCGGTCAGGGGAGGACGGAGCACCGGGCAGCGCCAGGTCAGGGGAGGACGGAGCACCGGACAGTGTCAGGGACAGGTCAGGGGAGGACGGAGCACCGGGCAGTCAGGGACAGGTCAGGGGAGGACGGAGCACCGGGCAGTGTCAGGGACAGGTCAGGGTGAGGATGGAGTATCGGGCAGCGCCAGGCTAAAGATGGAGTACCGAGCAGTGTCAGGGACCGGTCAGGGGAGGACGGAGCACCGGGCAGCGCCAGGTCAGGGGAGGACGGAGCACCGGACAGTGTCAGGGACAGGTCAGGGGAGGACGGAGCACCGGGCAGTCAGGGACAGGTCAGGGGAGGACGGAGCACCGGACAGTGTCAGGGACAGGTCAGGGGAGGACGGAGCACCGGGCAGTCAGGGACAGGTCAGGGGAGGACGGAGCACCGGGCAGTGTCAGGGACAGGTCAGGAAGGACGGAGCACCGGGCAGTGTCAGGGACAGGTCAGGGGAGGACGGAGCACCGGGCAGCGCCAGGCTAAAGATGGAGTACTAGGCAGTGTCAGGGGGAAAACAGAGCACCGGGCAGTCAGGGACAGGTCAGGGTGAAGATGGATCCGGACCTAGTCCTGCTCGGGAGTTCTTGCTACAGTGTATCAATGTGGGTAAGACTCATCACCTGGATCGTGACATTCCCCGGCGGTGGGACCTCCAGCATCGTCCACTATTCACCAGAAAAGCCCTAAGAGCGGATTTTGCGCCATTCCTCCTCAGGCAGGCGGCGGGTGACACGCTGTTCCGAGGGCCAGGAGTGGGGGGGGGGGGGGGGAGGACAAGAGTTAGCGGGCGCGCCAGGAGTTTAGATTCTGGGAATTCTGGGTATTTTTCCAGCACTAGCAGACGCCCCTCCCCTCATAATTCACCGGACATCGGTCTTCAGACGCACGCAGTCATGTGATATCCAAGCTCCGCCCAGTTCAGGAAGGGGTTCGATATCGATAGCTGGAAATGAGAATAACGGATGCTGCAGGTCCTGCGGGTGAGGGGCTGGAACATGACGACTGTGCCCACTAAGCCTCCGCCCAACACGAGCGCTACCAAATATTACCCCCAAATGTCCAGTAACGTTACTTTCCTGAGTTACGTCATGTGATGCCCCAGTCACATCCAGAGCTGCATTCAGAATTGTATTACTCCAGTCCCATCCAGAGCTGCATTCAGAATTGTATTACTCCAGTCCCATCCAGAGCTGCATTCCGAAAATACTACACGTCACATCCAGAGCTGCATTTATAATTCTAATACTCCAGTCACATCCAGAGCTGCATTTATAATTCTAATACTCCAGTCGCATCCAGAGCTGCATTTATAATTCTAATACTCCAGTCACATCCAGAGCTGCATTTATAATTCTAATACTCCAGTAACATCCAGAGCTGCATTTATAATTCTAATACTCCAGTCGCATCCAGAGCTGCATTTATAATTCTAATACTCCAGTAACATCCAGAGCTGCATTTAGAATTTTAATACTCCAGTCACATCCAGAGCTGCAGTTATGTGACTGCTTCTTCAGTGTCTGCCCCAGCATGCTTTGCTGTAGTTAGGGTTCAGTACTGTAATTAAGTATATTCTACATCACATAACATGCAGATCAATGGAGTGCAATGCATCATGGGAGCCCCTGGCAACGCAGATAACCCGAGGGAGGGGGTACCACATTGTGCCGCCCTACGGGGGGGGGGGGGGGGGGACACACGTATTCCTAAACATGGAGATCGTTCTACAACTTTCTACTATTCTTTGTGTTTTAATTCCTCACCATTTTCAAGATTTCTGCTTGCTGTCAGTGAATGGGAACACTGGTTTACATTCAGAAACCTGTTCATACCTAGTCCTGATCACAGCTGAGGGTTTGTTACAATTGTATCCAGGCTACACAACTGCTCTGTGAGCTCAGCAGCCCAGACTGATACATTGTAGCAAACTACCAGGGAGATAAGTGCAGCTGCTGCGGATCTGTTGAGCTCACAGAGCGTTGTGCAGACTGGATACAATTGTAACAAATCCTCAGCTGTGATCAGGACCAGGTACAGAGGTTTACTGAATCTGAATGTAAACAAGAGCGTTCTCATTCACTGACAGCAAGCAGAGATTCAAAATGGTGAGGAAATAAAACACAAACAATCAGAAATTTGGAGAACTTTTCATTTATTTACATAAAACACAAAAAACCTTTAACCCCTTAACGACTGGGCATTATTTTCCGTTTTTTCGCCGTCGCCTTCATAACTTTTTACTTTCCGGTCGACATCGCCGTACGAGGGTCGTTTTTGGATCGATGTCGCCGCGTGCGGACTTGTTTTGTGGGACAAGGTGTCGTTTTCACGGATACCATTTTCGGGACTTATTGATTCAATTTTATTAGAATTTTTTTGGGGGGGTGGAAAGAAAAAAAATGAATTTTGCCGTTGTTTTTTTGCGTTGTTTTTGCGCGCCGTTCCCTCAGCGGTTTAATTAATGTGTTAACGTCAGTGTTTGCGCCGATACCAGATGTGCTATTTTTTTTTTATACTTTTACTGAATAAAACCACTTTTTATGGTTTTATTTTTACTGTATTTTTTTTTTTCCATCAAATTTTAGCGCTTTTTTTTTTCTCGCGGCGAGATCTCCGGATCGCGGATACGAGGATTTGTTTCCAGAGCATTAGTGTGAGGCGGCTACTAATGGGAGACCTTGGGGTCTTTATTAACCCATCGGCGCCCTGCGATCACGTTGCGGGTGTGCCGCTGGGGTGACAGAGGGAGCCCCTCCCCCTATCAAACACCTTAGACCTAAAGGGTTAAACTGCCGTAATCGGAGTTCTCTTCCCTTCGGGCTGTGAATAGTCGCCGCGCTCCGGCCGCTGATGTCGTGGGTACCCTGGCAGCGCCCGTGAGATATATCCGTCACTCGTCGTGAAGGGGTTAACACTAACGCCTCATACACACGACCGCGTGCGCAGGCCGATTTTTCACGGACCCGATTCACCCGCTAAAGTGAACGAGTCGGTGAAGAGTATCGGGTGCCGCTTGGTTGCCGGGGTCGCGCGCGAGGCCTTAGTTCGCCGTTTCTATGTAACTCTGGACCTGGGTTTGATATTTGTACTAAAATAAAGACAAGGGGTTAAGAAACAGGACGGGTGATAACAGAGGAGAATAGCGCGCCGGTACCTTCTTGTATTTCTGGTAGCTGTCCTTCTCCAGCTGCAGCCTCCGTCGCTCTGTGTCGTCCGGTTTATATTCCTCTGGTACGACGTAGTCTGCGGGGCGGTCAGCGCTGCACATCTCACAGCCGGGGCGCGTGGGCTTATTGATGAAGGTGCACGAGGGGCACGGCCAGCCGGGCTGCAGGGGGCAAAACATCATGAGAGGGGGCAAAACAGGACATGAGGGGGGCAAAACATCTCGTGACACACCACTGCCCCCTGCTGGAGATGTTACAATGTGTCGGTGCAGGAGGTTTCAGCCGGGAGGACAGGACACATTTTTGCTGCTGATGTTTAGCTGGTAGAGGTTTGTCTGCGCTGATACATTGTAACAAGTCAATCAGCAGTGAGAGCAGAACTAAAGGCCGATGATCATGAACCCGTGTAAACACGCCAGCGATCGGCCGGTGAACCAGTAAACGCTTGTTTGTTGGCCGATTGGATCTTTTACGCGCCGCGCGTCTCCCAATGTAAACAGCGGATCATCTGCGGACGAGCGATCGTATGATCCCGACCACAGACAGAAAGCGCCAACGAGCGCCGCGATCAGCGCTCCTCATGGGCAGAAATCTCCCGGGGTAATCGAGCTTTCAGCCTCTTTGTGTAAACAGACAGTTCACCGACAGCAAACAGAGATCTTGAAAATGGAGAGGACTTGGAGCACAAGTCTATTAGACTGGCAGATAACTTTATTGACAGGTACAACACACACGGTACCCACCTGAGCGGGTGAGGGGGGCGCGGCGGGCACAGGGGGGTGAGGGGTCACGCTCGGGGTCCGCAGCTCCAGGTGCAGGTTTTGCTCCGGCTCCGATTTCTCCGGCCGCAAATTCTGTGGAACTAAAAAAATAAAACGATCTGATGAGAAAAATTCCCAACACGAAGCAGAATTCTACACTAGGTGTCACTCCACCAGATCCGGCCGCCGGCAATGTAACTGTCCCCCTCCCTTACAATTAACAGATGGAGCAGGTTTTATTGTCCCCCCCGGAAGCGCTGCAGGGATGGAGCAGACGCAGGAGCTCTTGGCGGTCGCCGTCTTCGGTCGTGGCGGTTCTCGGGGGGCCCCACCAGGTAACTCACCTCTGCCGTTCTTTGGGCTCGGCCTGGCGGGTACGGTGTTAAACTTCCCAGGCGCGGGCAGCGGGGGGAGGGGCTGGTAGATGCAGCTTGAATACGGATCTTGCGGCGTCAGTTGCGCCTGCTTTGCGCCCAGCAGGTAGAGGAACGCGGTGTCGCCATCTTTCCTGATCCCGTAAGAGCCGACGGTCCGCTCGTCCGCGCACAGACATTGTCCGATAATCCAGCGCTGAATACCGGGGTGGAACTGATACTCACGGAAAATCTGAAAAAGAAAAGCCGTCACCTGGGAGAGCTCTGCACCCACACAGTCAGCGGATGCTCTTTATACTCTAGTCACATCCAGAGCTGCAGTCACAGTTCTGCCACTGGCTCCCTTAATCTGTCAGTACAGAGGCAAGACTGCCGAGGCCAGGGGCAAAAACCACATCTCCCACAATGCAGCACAGCAGAGTCTGCAAGGTCATGCAGCCTAAAAGCAAACAAGAAAGCAGCAGAATTTTGATTGCAGCTCTGAATGTGACTGGAGTATAAGAGAATAGTGACTAACACAGCAGGAAACGTGCAAAATACTGGAAGTGAAGAAGAGGCGATCACAACCCCAGGAACGCTGCTCCGAAGGAATAAACTGCAACCAAATCACCACCCGCGCCGCCACACCGACCATATTGTGCCACCATCCATAACATGCCACCGTCCACACCGTGACACCTCCACCGACACACCACCATCCAAAACATGCCACCGTCCACACCGCACCACCTCCACCGTCCATACCGCGCCACCATCCACACCGCGCCACCGTCAACACCACCGTCCAAAACATGCCACCATCCACACCGTGCCAGTCAACACCACTGTCCACACTGCGCCACCTCCACACCACTGTCCATAACATGCCACCATCCACACCACAACACAGTCCACACCACCGTCTATACCACCATGCCACGTCGTCCACACCCTAACGCTGCTGCTCAGGTCCTCGTGGACATTGATGCGGATGGTGAATCCTCTTGTTCTCCAGTTATTTCAGAGGGGGATGTGCAGCCGTGTGGAAGACAAAACTCGCACAGCGGCGCTCCTCTAAGTTGGATCAGCGGCAATCTTCTGTCCTGTCGCTGATCCCAAAATAAAAGAATAACATGGGCAGTGACAGTGCTTCAGCGCGGTGGGCGGGGCTTCACTCACCTGTTGCTTCAGAGTGGCGACTGTAGTGTGAGCGTTCACATACGTGGAGATGTTCACAGACGCCGACGCGTCCTCCACCCCGACCTTCATGCTGCGGAGCGAAAATACACGTCACATCTGTGCGGAATATCGGACACCGGAGCCGTCACCGTCACATGACTCACCAGATCTCGCTTTTTGTGTAGCAGACGGGTTTTAGCTGAGTCTGCACCGGAACCTTCAGCTTGGCGAGCTCTGTAGCGTAATGAGCCGCCATCTTCTGATCTCCGGCTTCAATGGATCTGCTGAGCCGCGCGGCTAAATCCTCTGGAATACGGAAAAATGTTCAATAATTCCAAAATGTCAGCGCCCGACCGCCCGAAACACCAGAGCCCAACACTCTGCGTTATCTGTCTTACATAGGACTGCAGGTAACACTACTACATTATCTGTAATCAGAGAGTTATCACTGTGTTATCTGTGGTGTTACATAGGACTGCAGGTAACATCTACTACATTATCTGTAATCAGAGAGTTATCACTGTGTTATCTGTGGTGTTACATAGGACTGCAGGTAACATCTACTACATTATCTGTAATCAGAGAGTTATCACTGTGTTATCTGTGGTGTTACATAGGACTGCAGGTAACATCTACTACATTATCTGTCCTCAGAGAGTTATCACTGTGTTATCTGTGGTGTTACATAGGACTGCAGGTAACATCTACTACATTATCTGTACTCAGGGAGTTATCACTGTGTTATCTGTGGTGTTACATAGGACTGCAGGTAACATCTACTACATTATCTGTAATCAGAGAGTTATCACTGTGTTATCTGTAGTGTTACATAAGACTGCAGGTAACATCTACTACATTATCTGTACTCAGAGAGTTATCACTGTGTTATCTGTGGTGTTACATAGGACTGCAGGTAACACTACTACATTTTCTGTACTCAGAGAGTTATCACTGTGTTATATGTGGTGTTACATAGGACTGCAGGTAACATCTACTACATTATCTGTACTCAGAGAGTTATCACTGTGTGTTATCTGTGGTGTTACATAGGACTGCAGGTAATATCTACTACATTATCTGTACTCAGAGAGTTATCACTGTGTTATCTGTGGTGTTACATAGGACTGCAGGTAACATCTACTACATTATCTGTAATCAGAGAGTTATCACTGTGTTATCTGTGGTGTTACATAGGACTGCAGGTAACATCTACTACATTATCTGTGCTCAGAGAGTTATCACTGTGCTATCTGTGGTGTTACATAGGACTGCAGGTAACACTACTACATTATCTGTAATCAAAGAGTTATCACTGTGTTATCTGTGGTGTTACATAGGACTGCAGGTAACATCTACTACATTATCTGTGCTCAGAGAGTTATCACTGTGCTATCTGTGGTGTTACATAGGACTGCAGGTAACACTACTACATTATCTGTACTCAGAGAGTTATCACTGTGTTATCTGTGGTGTTACATAGGACTGCAGGTAACATGTGCTACATTATCTGTCCTCAGAGAGCTATCACTGTGTTATCTGTGGTGTTACATAGGACTGCAGGTAACATCTACTACATTATCTGTACTCAGAGCGTTATCACTGTGTTATCTGTGGTGTTACATAGGACTGCAGGTAACATCTACTACATTATCTGTACTCAGAGCGTTATCACTGTGTGTTATCTGTGGTGTTACATAGGACTGCAGGTAACATCTACTACATTATCTGTACTCAGAGAGTTATCACTGTGTTATCTGTGGTGTTACATAGGACTGCAGGTAACATCTACTACATTATCTGTACTCAGAGAGTTATCACTGTGTTATCTGTGGTGTTACATAGGACTGCAGGTAACACTACTACATTATCTGTACTCAGAGAGTTATCACTGTGTTATCTGTGGTGTTACATAGGACTGCAGGTAACATCTACTACATTATCTGTAATCAGAGAGTTATCACTGTGTTATCTGTGGTGTTACATAGGACTGCAGGTAACACTACTACATTTTCTGTACTCAGAGAGTTATCACTGTGTTATATGTGGTGTTACATAGGACTGCAGGTAACATCTACTACATTATCTGTACTCAGAGAGTTATCACTGTGTGTTATCTGTGGTGTTACATAGGACTGCAGGTAATATCTACTACATTATCTGTACTCAGAGTTATCACTGTGTTATCTGTGGTGTTACATAGGACTGCAGGTAACATCTACTACATTATCTGTACTCAGAGAGTTATCACTGTGTTATCTGTGGTGTTACATAGGACTGCAGGTAACATCTACTACATTATCTGTAATCAGAGAGTTATCACTGTGTTATCTGTGGTGTTACATAGGACTGCAGGTAACATCTACTACATTATCTGTACTCAGAGAGTTATCACTGTGTGTTATCTGTGGTGTTACATAGGACTGCAGGTAACATCTACTACATTATCTGTACTCAGGGAGTTATCACTGTGTTATCTGTGGTGTTACATAGGACTGCAGGTAACACTACTACATTATCTGTAATCAGAGAGTTATCACTGTGTTATCTGTGGTGTTACATAGGACTGCAGGTAACATTACTACATTATCTGTAATCAAAGAGTGATCACTGTGTTATCTGTGGTGTTACATAGGACTGCAGGTAACATTACTACATTATTTGTAATCAGAGAGTGATCACTGTGTTATCTGTGGTGTTACATAGGACTGCAGGTAACATCTACTACATTATCTGTTCTCAGAGAGTTATCACTGTGTTATCTGTGGTGTTACATAGGACTGCAGGTGACATCTACTACATTATCTGTAATCAGAGAGTTATCACTGTGTTATCTGTGGTGTTACATAGGACTGCAGGTAACAACTACTACATTATCTGTAATCAGAGAGTTATCACTGTGTTATCTGTGGTGTTACATAGGACTGCAGGTAACATCTACTACATTATCTGTACTAAGGGAGTAATCACTGTGTTATCTGTGGTGTTACATAGGACTGCAGAGAGTTATCATTGTGTTATCTGTGGTGTTACATAGGACTGCAGGTAACATTACTACATTATTTGTAATCAGAGAGTTATCACTGTGTTATCTGTGGTGTTACATAGGACTGCGGGTAACATCTACTACATTATCTGTACTCAGAGAGTTATCACTGTGTTATCTGTGGTGTTACATAGGACTGCAGGTAACATCTACTACATTATCTGTACTCAGAGAGTTATCACTGTGTTATCTGTGGTGTTACATAGGACTGCAGAGAGTTATCATTGTGTTATCTGTGGTGTTACATAGGACTGCAGGTAACATTACTACATTATTTGTATTGAGTTAACCCTGTGTGTTTCAGCTCTGCTACATCTGCATACATGTATGGAGAGTGATGCAGGTGGAGTAGACCCTTCTCTCACCTGTCGTGTACAGATCTGTCGGCTCGGTTTCTATAGATGGCGATTTAAACCCAATGGCGTCCAGTGAGAGGCGGGGCTTATCAGCGAGCGGGGGCTTTAATACTGGAACATCCACCTGGGACTGCGCAACTGAAGGGAAACAAAGTAAAGATGAGCAGACGCCCCACCCCCACATTACTAATGAGCGAGGCTCCTCCCATTATCACTGCACCGGTTCAGAGTTCCGCCATTAGAGGACACGGAAGAAAACCGTTTTTGGCATCAGCTGGTGACCGAAGGAGAATTGCGCGGCTCATAAATTACGATGAGGGCCGCAACTGACAGAATAAGAGGAGGAGAATCATACGGTCTTGGCCAATCACAGCTGCTCGCTCCTTCGTCTGAGCCTCCCCTGCCCTAGTAGTGCATTGGTCATGACTCCCCCGGTGCTCACCTCTCCTGGCTTCCCGCAGCGAGCTGCTCACCACCGTCCACCATTTTTGCGCTTCCCGTTCGTCATCGAATTGAAAGGTCATGACACTGCCGGGCGTCTGGAGGAGGGTCATCTGGTGGCAGCGCGGCGACTTCAGATCATACAGGACGTCTCGCAGCTGGAAATCACCAACGATCTGAAAGACAAATCACTCACGTAAAATGGGAGGAGCCAACAGTGTCCCTGCAGCCCAAGAGAAAAGGCGGTGCTTGTAGATAAGGAGGCAGGAGGGGTGGTGCTTGTAGATAAAGAGCAGAGAGAAGGCGGTGCTTATAGATAAAGAGGCATAAGGGGCGGTGCTTGTAGATAAGGAGGTGGGAGGGGCGGTGCTTGTAGATAAAGAGCAGACAGAAGACGGTGCTTATAGATAAAGAGGCATAAGGGGCGGTGCTTGTAAATAAGGAGGCGGGAGGGGCGGTGCTTGTAGATAAGAAGGGGACTGGAAGTGCTTGTAGATAAGGAGGCGGGAGGGGCGCGGTTTGAAGATAAGGAGGCGTGAGGGGCGGTGCGTGTAGATAAGGAGTTGGGAGGGGCGGTGCTTGAAGATAAGGAGGCGGCGAGGGGCGGTGCTTGAAGATAAGGAGGCGGCGAGGGGCGGTGCTTGTAGATAAGGAGGCGGGAGGGGCGGTGCTTGTAGATAAGGAGGCGGGAGGGGCGGTGCTTGAAGATAAAGAGCAGAGATAAGGCAGTGCTTATAGATGAGGCGGGAGGGGCGCGGTTTGAAGATAAGGAGGCGGGAGGGGCGGTGCGTGTAGATAAGGAGTTGGGAGGGGCGGTGCTTGAAGATAAGGAGGCGGCGAGGGGCGGTGCTTGAAGATAAGGAGGTGGCGAGGGGCGGTGCTTGTAGATAAGGAGGCGGGAGGGGCGGAGCTTGTAGATAAGGAGGCGGGAGGGGCGGTGCTTGAAGATAAAGAGCAGAGATAAGGCAGTGCTTATAGATAAGGAGGCGGGAGGGGCGCTGCTTGAAGATAAGGAGGCGGGAGTAGCTGCGCGTGTAGATAAGGAGGCGGGAGGGGCGGTGCTTGTAAATAAGGAGGTGGGAGGGGCGGTGCTTGAAGATAAGGAGGCGGGAGGGGCTGCGCGTGTAGATAAGGAGGCGGGAGGGGCGGTGCTTGTAGATGAGGCGGGAGGGGCGGTGCTTGTAAATAAAGAGACAGGAGGGGCGGTGCTTGTAGATAATGAGGGGAGGGGAGGTGCTTGTAAATAAGGAGGCGTAAGGGGCGGTGCTTGTAGATAAGGAGGGGACTGGCAGTGCTTGTAGATGAGGCAGGAGGGGCGCGGCTTGAAGATGAGGCGGGAGGGGCGGTGCGTGTAGATAAGGAGTTGGGAGGGTCGGTGCTTGTAGATAAGGAGGCGGGAGGGGCGGTGCTTGTAGATAAGGAGGCGGGAGGGGCGGTGCTTGTAGATAAGGAGGTGGGAGGGGCGGTGCTTGTAGATAAGGATGCGGGAGGGGCGGTGCTTGTAGATGAGGAGGTGGGAGGGGTGGTGCTTGTAGATGAGGAGGTGGGAGGGGCGGTGCTTGTAGATAAGGAGGTGGGAGGGGCGGTGCTTGTAGATGAGGTGGGAGGGGCGGTGCTTGTAGATGAGGTGGGAGGGGCGGTGCTTGTAGATGAGGTGGGAGGGGCGGTGCTTGTAGATGAGGAGGTGGGAGGGGCGGTGCTTGTAGATGAGGAGGTGGGAGGGGAAGTGCTTGTAGATAAGTTGGTGGGAGGGGCGGTGCTTGCAGATAAGGAGGTGGGAGAGGCGGTGCTTGTAGATAAGGAGGTGGGAGCGGCGGTGCTTGTACATAAGGAGGCGGGAGGGGCTGTGCGTGTAGATAAGGAGGCGAGAGGGGCCCTGCTTGTAGATGAGGATGTGGGAGGGGCGGTGCTTGTAGATGAGGTGGGAAGGGCGGTGCTTGTAGATGAGGAGGCGGGAGGGGCGTGCTTGTAGATGAGGTGCGGTGCTTGTAGATAAGAAGGCGGGAGGGGCGTGCTTGTAGATGAGGAGGCGGGAGGGGCGGTGCTTGTAGATGAGGAGGTGGGAAGGGCGGTGCTTGTAGATGAGGAGGCGGGAAGGGCGGTGCTTGTAGATGAGGAGGCGGGAGGGGCTGTGCGTGTAGATAAGGAGGCGGGAGGGGCGGTGCTTGTAGATGAGGAGGTGGGAGGGGCGGTGCTTGTAGATGAGGAGGTGGGAAGGGCGGTGCTTGTAGATGAGGAGGCGGGAGGGGCGTGCTTGTAGATGAGGTGCGGTGCTTGTAGATAAGAAGGCGGGAGGGGCGTGCTTGTAGATGAGGAGGCGGGAGGGGCAGTGCTTATAGATAAGGAGGCGGGAGGGGCGGTGCTTGTAGATGAGGAGGCGGGAGGGGCGTTGCTTGTAGATAAGGTGGGAGGGGCGGTGCTTGTAGATAAGGAAGTGGGAGGGGCGGTGCTTGTAGAGAAGGAGGCGGGAGGGGCTGTGCGTGTAGATAAGGAGGCGAGAGGGGCGGTGCTTGTAGATGAGGAGGTGGGAGGGGCGGTGCTTGTAGATGAGGAGGTGGGAAGGGCGGTGCTTGTAGATGAGGAGGCGGGAGGGGCGTGCTTGTAGATGAGGTGCGGTGCTTGTAGATAAGAAGGCGGGAGGGGCGTGCTTGTAGATGAGGAGGCGGGAGGGGCAGTGCTTATAGATAAGGAGGCGGGAGGGGCGGTGCTTGTAGATGAGGAGGCGGGAGGGGCGTTGCTTGTAGATAAGGTGGGAGGGGCGGTGCTTGTAGATAAGGAAGTGGGAGGGGCGGTGCTTGTAGATAAGGAAGTGGGAGGGGCGGTGCTTGTAGATAAGGAGGTGGGAGGGGCGGTGCTTGTAGATAAGGAGGCGGGAGGGGCGGTGCTTGTAGATAAGGAGGCGGGAGGGGCGGTGCTTGTAGATAAGGAGGTGGGAGGGGCGGTGCTTGTAGATGAGGCGGGAGGGGCGGTGCTTGTAGATAAGGATGGGACATAGTGACAGGATTATAGTTGATATCGCGTGACAGGAGTTATAAATGTATCACGTGACGGGAGTTCTTGTCACATGACAGAGGTCAGTCACTACGTCACATGGCAGGTGATATCGCTGTACTGTCGGGTATATACGGGAGCTCAGCAGCCGGGATATGACGGGGAGGGGACACGTGTCTGGCTCTTCTCACCGCTCCGCCCGGGCTCTGGGCCACCGTTTGGCTCCTCCGTACGGACAGACGGAAATCCCCAGCTCTCTCAGGCTCCACACTCAGCTGTAGGTGCACCGTGTCCCGGCCGCTCCCCGCTTCCTCCAGCCAGGCCCGGGCCGATACCAGCACCGTGGGCAGTGGCTGTGAGGGGACAGAACCCCCGCACGCCATGTCTCCCCGGCCCGGGAGAACGGAGCTCACATTCACTTCCTGGTGATCCGCCCTCTGTGGGTCGTGAGTCGCACTGCAGCCTGTCATATCTAGCGGTGGTGACCCTGAGCCTGACTACCCCCTGCTGGCTATGACTGGTACTGCAACGCTGGCGTTTATAGCTGATAATCTAACGCCACCTCCCCCCTCCCCTGACCTGTTCATTCACCAGTGTATCTGATACTGTCTGCTGAGCTGTGTATCTAATCCTACCATGTGTGATACTGTCTGCTGAGCTGTGTATCTAATCCTACCATGTGTGATACTGTCTGCTGAGCTGTGTATCTAATCCTATCATGTGTGATACTGTCTGCTGAGCTGTGTATCTAATCCTATCATGTGTGATACTGTCTTCTGAGCTGTGTATCTAATCCTATCGTGTGATACTGTCTGCTGAGCTGTGTATCTAATCCTACCATGTGTGATACTGTCTGCTGAGCTGTGTATCTAATCCTACCATGTGTGATACTGTCTGCTGAGCTGTGTATCTAATCCTACCATGTGTGATACTGTCTGCTGAGCTGTGTATCTAATCCTACCATGTGTGATACTGTCTGCTGAGCCGTGTATCTAATCCTATCATGTGTGATACTGTCTGCTGAGCTGTGTATCTAATCCTACCATGTGTGATACTGTCTGCTGAGCTGTGTATCTAATCCTACCATGTGTGATACTGTCTGCTGAGCAGTGTATCTAATCCTACCATGTGTGATACTGTCTGCTGAGCTGTGTATCTAATCCTATCATGTGTGATACTGTCTGCTGAGCTGTGTATCTAATCCTACCATGTGTGATACTGTCTGCTGAGCAGTGTATCTAATCCTACCATGTGTGATACTCTCTGCTGAGCTGTGTATCTAATCCTATCATGTGTGATACTGTCTGCTGAGCTGTGTATCTAATCCTACCATGTGTGATACTGTCTGCTGAGCTGTGTATCTAATCCTATCATGTGTGATACTGTCTGCTGAGCTGTGTATCTAATCCTATCATGTGTGATACTGTCTTCTGAGCTGTGTATCTAATCCTATCGTGTGATACTGTCTGCTGAGCCGTGTATCTAATCCTATCATGTGTGATACTGTCTGCTGAGCCGTGTATCTAATCCTATCATGTGTGATACTGTCTGCTGAGCCGTGTATCTAATCCTATCATGTGTGATACTGTCTGCTGAGCTGTGTATCTAATCCTATCATGTGTGATACTGTCTGCTGAGCTGTGTATCTAATCCTATCATGTGTGATACTGTCTACTGACCTGTGTATCTAATCCTATCATGTGTGATACTGTCTGCTGAGCTGTGTATCTAATCCTATCATGTGTGATACTGTCTGCTGAGCCACTGTATCTAATCCTATCATGTGTGATACTGTCTGCTGAGCTGTGTATCTAATCCTATCATGTGTGATACTGTCTGCTGAGCTGTGTATCCAATCCTATCATGTGTGATACTGTCTGCTGAGCTGGGTATCTAATCCTATCATGTGTGATACTGTCTGCTGAGCTGTGTATCTAGTCTTATCATGTGTGATACTGTCTGCTGAGCCTCTGTATCTAATCCTATCATGTGTGATACTGTCTGCTGAGCTGTGTATCTAATCCTATCATGTGTGATACTGTCTGCTGAGCTGTGTATCTAATCCTATCATGTGGGATACTGTCTGCTGAGCTGTGTATCTAATCCTATCATGTGGGATACTGTCTGCTGAGCTGTGTATCTAATCCTATCATGTGTGATACAGTCTGCTGAGCTGTGTATCTAATCCTATCATGTGTGATACTGTCTGCTGAGCTGTGTATCTAATCTTATCATGTGTGATACTGTCTGCTGAGCTGTGTATCTAATCCTATCATGTGTGATACTGTCTGCTGAGCTGTGTATCTAATCCTATCATGTGTGATACTGTCTGCTGAGCTGTGTATCTAATCCTATCATGTGTGATACTGTCTGCTGAGCCTCTGTATCTAATCCTATCATGTGTGATACTGTCTGCAGAGCTGTGTATCTAATCCTATCATGTGTGATACTGTCTGCTGAGCTGTGTATCTAATCCTATCATGTGTGATACTGTCTGCTGAGCTGTGTATCTAATCCTATCATGTGTGATACTGTCTGCTGAGCTGTGTATCTAATCCTATAGTGTGATACTGTCTGCTGAGCTGTGTAGCTAATCCTGTCATGTGTGATACTGCCTGCTGAGCCACTGTATCTAATCCTATCATGTGTGATACTGTCTGCTGAGCTGTGTATCTAATCCTATCATGTGTGATACTGTCTGCTGAGCTGTGTATCTAATCCTATCATGTGTCATACTGTCTGCTGCTGAGCTGTGTATCTAATCCTATCATGTGTGATACTGTCTGCTGCTGAGCTGTGTATCTAATCCTATCATGTGTGATACTGTCTGCTGAGCTGTGTATCTAATCCTATAGTGTGATACTGTCTGCTGAGCTGTGTATCTAATCCTATCATGTGTGACTCCTGGGACTGGCACGCAGCAGTTAGAGGCCACTATCTCCAGGTCGTCAGGACATGCTGGGAGTTGTAGTACCAGACCATGGTAATAGTCACGTGATCTGTCTCTGTTTGGAATCGTCTTTCACTTTCGTTTCTCTCTTTTCTAGGCTCTGCCAGTAATAAACATGGCGGTTTACTGGCGCAGAGCGTGATGACGTAGGTGCGTTTCACCAATGAGCGTGCTTGTTTTTAGGTCGCGTATATCTGAGGGGCAGAGCGAGTGTCCGGCGGCAGTGAGGAGCGGGTACCGGTGCTGAGGAGGCGGCGGAGGTGAGAGACGGCGCTGGTGCCAGAGATTCATGGCGGCCGCTGCCTCCGGGCCGGGGGTTCCTGCAAAGAGCGGCTGTGATCCCGAAACGCACTCCAATTACCCCTAGAACTCCAGTCACTCCTAAATCTCCACTGTCACCCGACACACCCTCCAGTCACAACCTAAATCTGTACTGTCACCCGACACATCCTCCAGTCACCCCTAAATCTGTACTGTCACCCGACACAGCCTCCAGTCACCCCTAAATCTGTACTGTCACCCGACAGCCTCCAGTCACCCCTAAATCTGTACTGTCACCCGACACACCCTCCAGTCACCCCTAAATCTGTACTGTCACCCGACACATCCTCCAGTCACAACCTAAATCTGTACTGTCACCCGACACAGCCTCCAGTCACCCCTAAATCTGTACTGTCACCCGACACAAGCCTCCAGTCATCCCTAAATCTGTACTGTCACCCGACACAAGCCTCCAGTCACCCCTAAATCTGTACGGTCACCCGACACATCCTCCAGTCACCCCTAAATCTGTACTGTCACCCGACACAAGCCTCCAGTCACCCCTAAATCTGTACTGTCACCCGACACATCCTCCAGTCATCCCTAAATCTGTACTGTCACCCGACACAAGCCTCCAGTCACCCCTAAATCTGTACGGTCACCCGACACATCCTCCAGTCACCCCTAAATCTGTACTGTCACCCGACACATCCTCCAGTCACCCCTAAATCTGTACTGTCACCCGACACACCCTCCAGTCACCCCTAAATATCTACTGTCACCCGACACACCGTCGTCACCCCTAAATCTCTACTGTTACCCGACACACCCTCCACTGTCACCCCTAAATCTCCACTGTCACCCGACACACCCTCCAGTCACCCCTAAATCTCCACTGTCACCCGACACTCCCACCAGTCACCCCTAAATCTCTACTGTCACCCGACACACCCTCCAGTCACCCCTAAATCTCCACTGTCACCCGACACACCCTCCAGTCACCCCTAAATCTCTACTGTCACCCGACACTCCCACCAGTCACCCCTAAATCTCTACTGTCACCTGACACACCCTCCACTGTCACCCCTAAATCTCCACTGTCACCCGACACACCCTCCAGTCACCCCTAAATCTCTACTGTCACCCCTAAATCTCCACTGTCACCCGACACACCCTCCAGTCACCCCTAAATCTCTACTGTCACCCGTAAATCTCTACTGTCACCCCTAAATCTCTACTGTCACCCGACACACCCTCCAGTCACCCCTAAATCTCTACTGTCACCCGACACACCCTCCAGTCACCCCTAAATCTCTACTGTCACCCGACACACCCTCCAGTCACCCCTAAATCTCTACTGTCACCCGACACTCCCTCCAGTCACCCCTAAATCTCCACTGTCACCCGACACACCCTCCAGTCACCCCTAAATCTCTACTGTCACCCGACACTCCCTCCAGTCACCCGTAAATCTCTACTGTCACCCGACACACCCTCCACTGTCACCCCCTAAATCTCTACTGTCACCCGACACACCTTCCAGTCACCCCTAAATCACTACTGTCACCCGACACACCCTCCAGTCACCCCTAAATCTCTACTGTCACCCGACACTCCCTCCAGTCACCCCTAAATCTCTACTGTCACCTGACACTCCCTCCAGTCACCCCTAAATCTCCACTGTCCCCCCTCGAGCCCTTGGCCTGGTTGTGGGGTGATTATTCTGTCGTGGTCTCCAGGTGACGTCCCGCTTCTGCCATGTTGTCGCTGGTGTTTCTCTGCGGGCAGAAGTTGGTATCGGATCACAGCTCCCTGCGCCGGGCGCTGCACATCATCCCGGAGGAGTTGTACCCGGTGCTGTTCAGAGCCGCATTCCTGGGCAAGAAGACGCTGGTGCTGCAGGATTTGGTGCAGCGATGGCCGTTTTCTGTGCTGAGTCTCCAGCGGCTGCTGCAGGATGACGGGCGACAACACCCCGTCCAGCTGTACGAGAGGGCCAACAAGCTGTGTGTGCAGACCGTCATACTGGGCGTCATGGCGTACCTGAGGGAGTTACTGGAGGGGCGGCCGCTGAGGTGAGGGTCTATGCCGGAGTCTTCAGGGGACCGGTGTCCCTGTGGTTAGGGACCTGGGTGCGCACTTGGTAGTCGTGCGGGTCACGTCCCTTCATTCCATCTTCAGACTGTTTGGTTTTGCCCGCAGGAAGCCGAGGCTGCAGCTCCTGGACATGACCGGCACCCACGACGACGGGCTGGAGCAGGGCCCCGACACCATGAGCCTCTGGTCCCGCACCGTGGCCCTCGCCAAGTCCTGCATTGATATCGCCAGAAGACAATGTGAGGAAACGGCTGAAGGGTCGAAGCGCAAGAAAGGGCCCAAGGACGCGGCGCTCTCCTCAGCGGCAGGTCACGGCTCGGTGTGTGTGGAGGTGCGGGTGGATCTGTTTGTGAACAGCACTTCCTACGGTGTCCTGCGGGAGGCGCTGCTGGTCGGCTCCCATGGCCCCTTGCGTTTGCAATGCAGAAACATTCGAGCGGAGGAGCTGTCTCTGCGGAGCACGGTGGGACTACTGGAGCTGCTGAACCCCGCCGGCCTCCGGCAGATAGACCTGAGGTTTAATAACCTGGGGGTCCCGGGTCTGAACGCTCTGCTCCCGCACATGGCGCGCTTCACCCACCTGCAGAGCCTGAAGTTACCGTACAGCAACATAGACGTGAGGCGCCTCTCACCCACCACAGAGGAAGCCATGCAGAACATCGCCGCCCAGATCTGCCAGCTGCCCGCACTCAAGGAGCTCAACCTCGGATCTTCAAGGCTCTCTGGACGCTTAAGACAGCTGCTCGGGTAATAATGGCTTGTGGGTTGATCATATGATGTAATGACGGCCCATCAGAGGTCAGTCTGTGATATGCTCCAGAGCTGCACTCACTATTCTGCTGGATGATGATTACATCTCTGGAGTATAATACAGGATGTAACTCAGGATCAGTACAGGATAAGTAATGTAATGTACGTACACAGTGACTCCACCAGCAGAATAGTGAGTGCAGCTCTGGAGTAT